>NW_027359117.1:163490-363025 GCF_012295235.1 Primulina huaijiensis | reverse complement strand
TAAAATTATTCACATTCAATTATTAATTCAAATAAATTTTAAAAAATCACAATCATAAATTATAAAATTTTATGAAAAAATTTATAAATATCAATAAAAATTATATAACATAAATCGATAAAATTATATAATTTTTTTTAAAAAATACGTGAAATATGGAAAATTTAATAAAAATCTATAAACTCGTAAAAGTCCGATGTTAAAAAAAAAAAAAAAAACATATTTATTATGCAACAAATACGCCAACGTCGAACCCGATGAATCATTTCTAAAACCCTAGTCCGTGGCAACTTTACACAGTACACCCTCCTTCTTCTTTTCCACTGTCCTCATTCAATCGGCAAGAAGAAAATGCTGCGGCTCACGGCGAGGCGCTCCGCCACGGCTATCCTGCGGAGCGGGGGCCGGCATCATCGGAGTGTTACTGCCCCTCTTTCTTGCTCAGATGCATTCGATCATTCATCGGTATCCCTGCTTCTCTTGTATTGTCGCATTCGAAATTGATCTATATCCTGTGATTTTCAAATTCTCTTGTTATGAAATTGTTCTAGAAGTGTCAATCGTCGGAGTTTTAATATTTTTTATTTTATGGTTTGGATTGATTGAAAACCATTTCGAAGAAGTGGAACTTATATTGCGGTTACGGCCACTGTTTCGACCTGGTTTGCATTTAGCTTTTTTGAACTATGCTGACTGCGTGAAGTTAAAAGAAATTTCACTAACTAATTTGGATTTAGTTCTTTGTTGTATTCAAATACATAGTTAGTCTAATGTAGAAGATTTTTTTTTATCTGATAAAATTTGTGGCATCCTGTGAAAAGTTGAGAATATTGTATCTTCTCTGTGGCCGTCCTTTGCAATGTGTATGGGTAAAATCTTATCCGAGCACCTGAATTTTGGATTTTGTTATCGTAAATGGGTTAGACTTTCTTTGTGAGCAATGCAGGTTTAATATCCAAAAATTGAAAATATGTTAAGTTCCATAATCTATAGTCTGTGGAAAGTGAGTACTTTATCTGGTATCCTGTTCTCTCTTCATCTGGGCAGGATAATTTGTCTCATGTTGATCATAACAAACTTTTTTATTTTTCCGCTGTTTCTTCTCATATGATCTTGTTCTTTGATATTGGAAGTACGAGGTGAGCAGTGCTACAAGGAGATGGCACTCGGTCTTAAGTAATGGTAGCAGCACTGTGATTGCTACGACTACCAAGTCCTTTAACATTAGAAGTGGTCCAGTAATGGGCTGTTGTTATGAGTCAACTGCTGCGGCAACTGATAGCGACACCACTGGCCCACCTGCTGAAAAATTTGAGTACCAAGCAGAGGTTAACTTCACCTTACCGATGGATCTGGTTGGCATATAATTGGTAAAAATTCCTATTATCTTTTTCGGGTTTATGGCAGGTTAGCCGTCTTATGGACCTAATTGTCAACAGTTTATACAGCAACAAAGACGTGTTCCTCCGGGAGCTTATCAGGTATGCCGTATGTCTTTTAAACCTGTATACACAGCAGGACTTCTTATGCACTGTTGCATTTATTCTGTCATACACTTGGAATGCCTTTTGGTTCTTGGTTAAAAGTTTTTAAACTTCACAGCCTCCTTACATACTAAGACATTGTCTTCTAGCTCTATCGGGTATTTCCTGTCCATGCCTGTGCTTTTTTGTCTTCCAAATTATCTTCTAATAAACTTGGTTTTGAACCACAGCAATGCAAGTGACGCCTTGGATAAGTTGCGCTTTCTCGGTGTTACGGAACCCCAGATTTTGAAGGATGGACTTGATCTTGACATTCGGATCCAGACCGACAAAGATAATGGGATAATTACAATCACGTAAGTTTCATCCTTTGTAATGTTGTAATCTGTATTCTCTATCTCCTTAATGCAACTTCTTGATTTTCCCTGCAGAGATTCTGGCATTGGAATGACACGCCAGGAACTTGTTGATTGCCTTGGTACAATTGCACAAAGTGGAACTGCAAAGTTTCTAAAAGCATTGAAGGTTCGATTCTTTAGGTGATAAATGAATTGTATCATCTTAATATTTTGAGTAGAACTTTGACATATTGTTTTAACAGGATAGTAAGGATGCTGGTGTCGACAGCAATTTAATTGGTCAGTTTGGTGTGGGATTTTATTCAGCCTTCCTTGTTTCTGAGCGGGTGCTTACTCTCAGCTAAACTAATTTATTTGTCTTATACTGAGGCACTTTTCCTCCCTTTTCCCTTGTTTTATTTGCAATGTGATCGAAATAACTAATTTTTTATCCACAGGTCGAAGTCTCAACAAAGAGCCCAAAATCTGATAAGCAATATGTATGGGAAGGAGAAGCCAACTCTAGCTCGTACACCATCCGAGAGGAGACTGATCCTTCTAAGTTGTTAACTAGGGGAACCCGTCTCACTTTATATCTTAAGGTTGGTGCACCGGTGAGCAGTGCTTCTTTACTTGCCTTTTCTTTGCTCTCAAGCTGGTCTAATACTTCTTCCCATGTGTGTTAGCACGATGATAAAGGTTTTGCTCATCCAGAACGAATTCAGAAGCTTGTGAAAAACTATTCCCTGTTTGTTTCCTTCCCAATATATACTTTGCAGGAGAAAGGATACACTAAAGAGGTACATCCTTTCTTTTAAGTCAATTTGGGTGATACATTACCTGCCATTTGATGCTGATAATTTGTTATTCAGTGTAATGATTCTTTGATTACCGCATATGTGTGTGTTAATCCTGGTGATTGCTTCTGAGATTTGCCCTGTTGCAGGTTGAGGTTGACGAGGATCCAGCAGAAGCCAATAAGGACGAACAAGATGGGAAAACTGAGGTACTAATGATTGAAGACTTTTCTGTTTTGTGTATGCTTTCAGGTATTGACTGATCATTCGCTTTTGCTCTATGAATCTCTTCTATTGAACCCGATATAACAGAAAAAGAAGAAAACAAAGACGGTAGTTGAACGATATTGGGATTGGGAGCTTACAAACGAGACCCAGCCTATATGGGTGAGCCTGTGAAATTCTCTCCAACATTCCTCGTGAAAACTACTTTACCCCAAATGGCATTATGACCATTATGTTTGATGCAGCTTCGTAATCCCAAGGAAGTCTCTACAGAGGATTACAATGAGTTCTACAAGAAAACCTTCAATGAATACTTGGAACCCCTAGCATCTTCACATTTTACAACAGAGGTATATTTCTAACTTAATCTCCTTTACAGTTCGGTAGAATGTCCCTAATGCTGATGATAGATTTGGTTCTTTCGCGTGCTTCAATTTATTTCTTTCTCCAGCACTTGACTGATTGTTATGTCCTTGTCATGTGACATGGTGACTTCAGCACTTAATGATTTTCTGGCACCATAAATATATCAAGATATCTCAAATTTTTGATCTGGCTGCTGCACAATTATATATTATTGTTGTGCATATTATTTTTCTTCAGGGTGAAGTTGAGTTCAGATCTATACTGTATGTGCCATCCATTGCACCAACAGGGAAGGATGACATTGTTAATCCCAAGACAAAGAATATAAGGCTTTATGTGAAGCGTGTATTCATTTCTGATGACTTTGATGGGGAACTGGTGAGGAAACAACAAGTGAACAAACTCCATAAAACTGGATTGTATTCTGAAATTTATTGTGACTAATTATTTTATGCTATATTGATCAGTTCCCAAGATATTTGAGCTTCATTAAAGGTGTTGTCGATTCAAATGACCTTCCACTTAATGTATCTCGAGAAATCCTCCAAGAAAGCCGTATTGTAAGTAAACAAGATATTCGATCTTTCTTTGGTAGATGTACTGGACTCTTATCTTAAGTTACATGTTGGTTATTGCATGATTTTCTTTTCTGTTGGGTTTAGGTACGCATTATGAAGAAGCGTTTGGTGCGCAAGGCGTTTGACATGATTCTGGGCATAACTATGAGTGAGAATAGAGATGTATGTTTCTAACTTCTTGATTGTTCTAATCAGAAATTTTTATGGTTTAATGTTTCTTTTCTCTGAAACGTATTTCTGAAAAACCTTAATGTCTTTGCTAAATAGTTGGTTGTGTTTCTGTTCTGGTTTGCTTAGCTAGTATCCTGGTTTCTATGTAGGACTATGTGAAGTTCTGGGAAAATTTTGGCAAACACCTAAAGTTAGGTTGCATTGAAGATCGTGAAAACCACAAGCGCATTGCTCCGTTGCTTCGGTTTTTCTCATCTCAAAGTGAGGAAGATATGATCAGCCTGGATGAGTATGTTGAGAACATGAAACCTGATCAGAAGGATATTTATTTCATTGCCGCTGAGAGTGTAGCTAGTGCGAAGAATGCACCCTTCTTGGAGAAACTTGTTGAAAAAGATATTGAAGTAAGATATGTCTACTATATCAATTTGTTTTTTCTGATTCCTGCTTGATTGCCTAAATCTTTTTTGTTTGCTTGATGTAGGTTCTCTTCCTAGTGGATCCTATAGATGAGATTGCCATCCAAAATCTTAAAACATACAAGGATAAAAACTTTACTGACATTAGCAAAGAAGATTTAGACTTGGGTTAGTTTGTTTAGACCTTCTCATTTGCATTTGTTTGTTTGTCAGTCCTGTTTTTACTTCTTTTCAAACTTGATCTTTCCTGCGTTTTAGCTTGTGGAGCGAGCCTTGAATCCTATTCTTTGATTTTCCTAGTATTATTTCAAAATCCTTGACCACAAATTTTCGGATGATTTGCTGTTATTGGAGGGATTCAGTATTTATTTATCATTAAATTGGCGGAGCCGTGCTTATATTTACAGTGAGGATGCCTTTTTTATTATCTACAATCATCTAATCACTTGGTTTGGATTTATGCTTTGATCAGCTTTGATCAAGAACTGAAAGGTTAGATGATTTTAGACGATGTATCTAGAATCTGATAGTTGATACCTGTGGCTTTTTGTTGTTGTAGGTTAACCCGTTCATCTATGGGCCATGGCTAGTGATATTGTTAGTGCACGATGTCCTATCCATGCTTGTTTTCTGAATGCTGTATCAATGTAATGTAGGTGATAAGAATGAGGAAAAGGAAAAGGAGATGAAGCAAGAGTTTGGCCAGACCTGTGACTGGATAAAAAAACGTTTGGGGGACAAAGTGGCTAGTGTTCAAATCTCGAATCGCCTAAGCACGTCACCTTGTGTACTTGCATCTGGAAAGTTCGGGTGGTCTGCCAATATGGAGAGGTGAGTTTCGAATTTCTCCGAGGCAGGAAAATTAGTTTTTGTAAATTATAAGTATTATCACGCCACATGGTCACATCCCTTTTTTTGTTAATTCTCAGGCTGATGAAATCCCAAACTGTTGGTGATCCCACGAGCCTAGAATTTATGAGAAGCAGGAGAGTTCTTGAAATCAATCCTGATCATCCAGTCATCAAAATTCTAAATGTACGTGTCTTGGTAAATAAGAAAAAAGGTAGACTTGTTTAAAATCGACCCATTTGTTTTAAGTTTAATTTTCACAATTTTTTAAATACAGAACGCATACAAGAGTAGTCCAAATGACGAGGAAGCATTGAGGGCGGTGGATCTTTTATACGACACAGCTTTAATTTCTAGCGGTTTCACGGTGAGTATTTGTTCAAAGCTCCCTATTTTGGTTTCTTGTTGCTTTAGCACTTTCGCTAATCTTTTTATCACTGAACCAGAACTTTTTTTAATGTGTAGTTTTTCCATGTCGTACCCCAAATATGTACACCGGAGTCTTTAATTATTGTTTGGATAATTTGGGTCTCGTCCTGTGGATTCCATAAATAATTTCAATATGATCCAATAATACAATGCTATGCACCTAATGTGTATCCCCATGTGCAAAATAAAGGGACCACTTTTTTGTATCATGACACAAACTCAAAGTATACGAGCAGTCAATTTTGTGCGGTATCCCATACGAACTCCAGTTTTCCAAGCAACTGTGACATCTCCTATCTGAGAAATAATTAGTCTTATTTTTGAACTTCGCTAATGCTTTTGCCTCTTTGGTTTCTGCAAATGTGCTGACGTTAATTTTTCAATGGGATAGCCCGAGAGTCCAGCACAGTTTGGAGGAAAAATTTATGAGATGATGAACATGGCTCTTTTAGGCAAGTGGGGGGGATACAACGATGGGTCTCAGCAGCAAGTAAATCCTGCTTCATTTATCCCAGAGACAGTTGAGGCTGAAGTAGTCGAGCCTGCTGAAGCCGGTGGTAACAAATGATGAATGAGGTTGAGGTGTAACCTCTTCACCTATGTACAAACCATACAGTTTAATATTAGATCTAGTTGAAATTGTTGTGAACGCGGAAACATTTTAGCGGACGATATGTTTGAATCAAGGGACTTCGGTTATTTTAGTTTTTTACTCAGTGGAGATGGATAAATTATAGAGGACATTCGGTTGTCATCGTGATTTTGCCGTCGGTTTTGGAAACATTATTTGGTGCTACTGCTTTTTGGTCCCGTCAAATTTCCAGCAAGCTCAATCGTGAAAACGGGTTGATTTAGTTTTTACTAAGATTTTGATTTAAATCTGATTAAACAAGAGTTACAGGAACAGATGCATCGGGTTGAGCAAGACGTTGAGGCGCATGAGTAGATATTATTCTGAGTTTCATGTTTAGATTGAAATTATTTAGGTTCTGAATTTATTTTATTTGTTTTGGGTTTTTCCAAACGTTGGGGATTTCGAATGCTTCATTTGTCAGTATGAGCTCGACTTACCGTTCCTATTGAAATCTTTAATTCCTTTTTCCCCCTGAAATACAACTGTTTTCATCCGAAGTTGGTGGCATTCTGAGGAATTCATAGTTGTAGGGAAATTATAAAGACTGAAGTAACGACTTAAAAATTAGAAGTGATATATCAATTAAAAATAGATGGCTCGAAAAGATTTTATTTAATAATCTTACATGAAATTTGAAATTTTTTTAACGAATATAGTCTTGGTTTGGGTAATAATGAGAATTCTTTTCCTCGTGAAAATTTATCGGGAAGAAGAGATTAAACACTGCAAACTATATAAACATGAAATATGTCCATGTTCTCTCGGTCCTTGAAATGCCCCATCGTCTCTCCAATAAGAGTCTTCAAATGTCACGGAAAACCCTATTTAACGTTTATTCTACAGACAAGAGCCAATGAGTCTGAATATCCGTTGCAAATCGATGAATAAAAAAAGCTCCCTTAAACATTAGGGGACAAGAATCAATCTCCAAACATCGCAATTTTGGAGAATCGAGTTCAAATATGTGTACACTTTGAATCTCTCAATTAAGTCAGCAACCGCAAAGATCTTTGAAACTAAGTCCTCTACCTTGTTTGGCACTTCCCGCGTTTCTCCAGTTTTCAGCTGAACTGAAGACGCATTTGTAGGAAACTAATGGATTCTGCATTACCTTGGCACTTCTTAACTGGTTCAGTTTGAGCGCGTTCAGCCATTGTTCTAATTGGGTTCTCTCTTCGAGGAACCATCACGGGAGTGATCTATTCCACGCAAGATTCGCTTGAAATCCTAGGCCCTGTTTTTGACGAACTGTTTTCCCTTTGGTCAAACTTCTCCACAAGCTGTCCATGAAGTTCCACAGCACAGTGGTCATCTGGTGCCTCAGTGGTCTTCACAGAACCATAATTTGAATTATTGCAGATTTCAGTTTCTGCTTGAAGTAGTTCATCAGGAGTTGCTGCAGGGTCAAGATCCCAGCAACCCTCGGGTAAGTTCGTTCCTTCGACTTTAAGTGAACAAGATGGCACCTGGTGTGAAAACCGTAACATCTCTTTTCTTGGAATCCACCTGACTGCATTGGAGTTCGTATTCCTTTGATAAACTGTCTTGAATCCCTCCAGTTTAATTAGTGGAGTTACCCAGACACCATGATCTTCAGAATAGTCCTCAATGACCTCTATCATTTCGTACTGGTGCCTTACATTATGAGGGGTTGTTCTGTTCCAATCTGGCGACCAATTTCTATATACTGCCCAAATATCACCACCTCTAGGATAGATTCTCACACAACCTCCCCTACCAGCCTTCTCCCTTCTCAGAAGATGAGAAAAGATGTTCACTTGCTCCACCATTTCAGAATAGAAAACTCTAAAATTTCCACAAGATTTTGTAAATCCAGAATCCAACCAATTGACAGACCCAAATTCACTATCAGATCTTGAGTTCAGGTAGCTTATGTGTATCTTAAATGGATTCAAAGAGATGACATCACGGATTAGACAATAGAGGCGCGGCATGCCATCTTCCTCATCATACAGTGCCCATATCTGCTTGGGTTTAAAACATTCTTCTAACCTATCCTGGTCAAAATCATGGAAGTCAGAATCTGGAACTGTTAGTGTCACAGAAATGGATCTCTTCAGTTCTGGTTGACGAGCAGTATCAATTGAACTCTTTATTCTTGCGGCATCGCTGCATTTATCAGCTACGGCTCTTTCTGAGGAGTTTGACGCTGCAGCTGCTTCTGAAGCCAACCGCATCTCGTCTAGTTTCCTAAGGATTACAGATCTCGCCTTATCAATTAACATCTGTCTAACATCAAATGCGGAGGTAGCTGAATGGCGTCTAGCTGACGCCTCAGATGTGGTGGAAATCTTACATGTAGGCTTTAAATTTCCATTTCCATTGGCTGTTTTTGCTTCCATAGCAACACTTGGAGACAATCTTTCTTGCTCACTGGTAAAAGTGATTCCCTCGTCCAGTTTTCTCTTCTTGGCAGGTCTGCCACGCTTCGATTGTGATGTGTCACGGTGACCTTTATATCCATTAGAGCCCATCTTACATGTAGCCTTTAGCGTATGGTGTTTTCCATTTGCTTTGGTTTTGTTTGTGTCCCCATTGGTTTGACAAGGGACAGAAGAAGTTGATAATCCATTATGATCCATAACACCAACAGCATTTCCACACGAGTTACTTTGAAGCGACGTACTTGAGACATACTCAGATTCATATCTGGTATGATGTCCCAAGACCCCATTGGGTGCAAAACATCCAGTGATTGTTGGTGCAAATGTTGCAGCACAACCATGACTCCCATACCCATTCTCAGGCGTACAGGAGTAAGTTGAATATTGGAAAGCACCATTTGCAGTAGCCAGCCCAGTTTCAATAGCAATGAAGACACCACGGCAGTTCTTACAAGTAAGTCTCTTGTTCACATATTTCCTGAGGTATTCGTATTGAACATGACAGGATGTACACACAGTCCAAAACGAATCCAGTCTGCCATGAGAAGCTGGATACTTGGAACAATTGTCATAACCACCAGCACCAGCGCCATACCCAAAAAACAAATTTCTCCTTTGATCATAAGAGTTTCTTTTAACATTGTCGGATAAAAGAGCCCATGCTTCAGAGACAAGTCTGAATGCCCCATCAGCTCCAATGGTTTTGTTCTTATCAGGGTGGAGCAGTATGGCCAACTTTTTATACCTTTTCTTTAACTTGGGTTTCTCGGCAGAAGGGTCCATTCCAAGAATTGAATAGAAATCAATTTCCCCGTTAATTTTTGCTACTGATGCAGCATGGACTCCAAATGTAGCCACCATCTGAGATATACCCTGCAGCTCAGGGCACAATTTTTGAGCTTTCAAAGCACAATTTTTTGCAGCCATAAAGTCTCTCTCTATGAATTGTTTCTCAGCAATCGCTTTAGCTTTGTGAGCTTCCTCTATGCCGGACTCCATTATAAATTCAAAATTCCAACCAAAATCTCAACAGGAAACTTCAGGCAGCATATGCTGGCTTACAATCCCAGTCCGATTAAAAAACTTCACCACAAGCTGTAAAATATAAGGAAACAGGTGATAAGATATTAACTGAAGCCACAATAACAGTTGACGATTGAACACCCCATGCAAAATGATTATTTCGAGCATCACTCAACCAAATTCGTGCATTATTTTTAACTCATTTCTTAAAAAACGTATCTACCCGATGTTCAGATGTTGTAGTCAAACTCAAATCCCAGTTCAGAAAATGGGTAATTATTTCAAAAATTTCTCACCTGACTGATTCAGAAATCACGCTTAAGCAGAACTAAACTTGCCCCTTCAAGTAACCCTACCCTAGTCAAGTAATTTAAGACAATTCAGAACATATAAAATAAAATTCAAAATATTAACAGTAACGCCCAAGTTAATCAGAAGATCTAAAACCAAAAATTGCAAAAACAAGCATAAATCACCAGAAGAACTCATCAATCCACCATTTCCAGCTGAACGACTTCTAGTAAAATAAAAACCAGATGAAAAATTTTAAAACTCGCCGAGATTTGGAACGCAGTAAGAATCAATGCAAAATTTAACTTCCAAATCCCAAAATCAGCTTCAGATCTACAAAAAATTCCAGGATTACAACCGTAAATCAAATCTACCGAACAAATTCAAATTAAACCATCAGTAAAGAACAAATAAAAAAAAAAAAAAGAAAAGCTTACCTACAATTAAAAAACAAATTTACGAAGTAAAACACTTGTGAAGGATAATCACCCCAGCACCATTTTCCGACGGCCACCGGCGGAGGTTTCAGTCCAAACTCCGAGCAGAAAAATGATAATCATAATTATTGTAATAATAATAATAATAATTATTATTATTATTATCGTGTAGCAACAGCGAAACGCATCGGTTAAAAAATATGTTATTATTAACATGTAAATGTATAAATAGACAATAAATCCGTAAAATAATTTAAATAATAAATTAATTATAATATTTTCCTTGGACATTAATATTCATATAAATTAATGATTATTATTATTATTATTATTATTATTATTGATTTTTTATATATATATAATTTGATGAAAGTAACAGTTATTAGTATTTAATACCTGTATAGCAAATGGTGCGCCGGTGTGCGTTGTGCGCACTCAAAGTAAAAAGTAAAAAACAAAAGGAAAGCTATCATAAAAATTGATTCTGGAATTTATTGTGCTTAGACAATAATGGCTAAATGCAAATCACGAGCCTGCTTACACTTTAATAAGTATAAAAACAAAAACAAATTTTTATTAATATTTTGAATTTTATTATTTTTCAAAAATTTAAAATTTTACTTTTTTTCATTATAATTTTTTATATCGTACTCTGGGTGATTCCATGTTTTATATATATTAATATTTGAGTAGGTCTTTTGTGAGACGGTCTTACGAATATTTATCTATGTGACGGATCAACCATAACGATATTCACAATAAAAAATAATACTATTAACATAAAAAATAATATATTTTTTTATTGATGATCAAAATAAGAAATACGTCTCACAAAATACGACCCGTGAGATCGTTTTACACAAATTTTTGCCTTAATATTTATTCAGTGAGAGTGGCTAACTCGCTTAGATAAATTTTCTTAATGTGGATGGTAAAAGCCAGATTTGGAAATTGGTAAATCCCTTTTTGGTAATAACATAACATTAATATTTTACATTTATTATATAAAAAAATAATAAGACTTGAAACAAATAAATGGAGGAAAACTCATTTTAATTATAAATTATAACCATGAAAGGAGAAAAATAAAGTAGAGGAGAAAAAATTACTCATGTACATTCAACACGTGTAATGTCATAATTTTTGGCAGATCATATAAAATAAAAAGTCAAAACAAATAGAAGAATCATACAAAAGTTTACGTATGTGCGATATTTACAACATAATTATTTGTTAAAATTTCAAGAAATGGAAAAAGAGAGGAAAAAGATTACTAACGCTCGCAATTGCGGGATAGATTTTCCAAGTTAACAAGGGAGAACAGACCAAAATAAATTTTTTTTAAAAAAAGATTAAGAAATAAAATGTAGTGGTATAATTATAATTACAATAAAGAAAAATATAATCTAGCAAATTCACTTTTGGTAAAATTTTATTCTCCTAAAAACATCCCGATTAAACCCCACCAAATTCAATATTCGAAAGATATATACGAATATTGCGACCATCAAATTTGAGAATCTTGTATAAATTGGCAATAATGTAACGAAATCATGAAATTCAAATAATTTAAGGACAATACCATATTCTATATTTTACTAATAGAAACAATATGTAATAACCATTAGTGCATGAGGGGGATCTAATTCTCACAGTTCAATACTGAATTTATATTTTCAAAAATATTTTAAACAAAATGTAGATGTTTTTGATGTTGAAAGGAACATGAGCAACTACTCATTCGTCCACCATGATTAAAAGAATTTGCGCCAAATTCCACAAAATTCTCCTTAAAATGGCCACGAACAATTTAAAATATGAGCATAATTCCATAATCTCATCTGCGAATTCCAACAATCCCATAACTTAAATACCACAAAATGTTAAGCTCTGTAAACTAGGTGTACATGAGAAATAACATCACCAAACACCTATGACATTGAATCGTTTTCGAATGGCGTGAATGAGATTAATCGAATGTAGGAATGATACATTCGATGATCCAGTGGCATAGTAATTAGACTGATATCGTTAGTCTCAGTCAGAAAAAAAAATCCCACAAACATTATCCTTCTAAGCTTTGGACAACCACTTGACTAATTCTTCAATAACACAAATGTACATTAACACATGCAAGAGAAGCGTTACTCTAGGTGATGCCTGCTAGATATGTGCCAACTTCTAGCTAGGACAGGTATTTACCTTATCAGAGAACAATCATATGATAAATGGATGTCAGTCATGCTAACGCAATCCCCTTCTTTACGAGCATGTCGTATACTTTATCGACCTTTCCTGGATCAACATTGAACAGGCAATGTGCATCAGATTTCTTGGATAAATTCCCATTTAAAATCCCCATTGACATGGTTTGCAGCATGTTGAGGTAGTGTGTTGGTAGGATTCTCATCTCCCCGCATAGTTGTTTCTCCTGCACGAGTGGATCACAAGATATTCAGCCAAAAATTAAAGAAAGCAGTTCGATTATTGGGCGAAGGCAAAATTTCATTTTTCATTTTCAGGCCATAAACACATGACATTTACCAATTTTAGTCCCAGGAGCCAAATTTTTTCGATTCATACCATTTCAACAAAATGACTAACATTGGTGTCTGAGAACAATTTTAGGACCAAAATTGAAAATTTGTACAGACATTCTAGTTTTACACATTCTAATGTGAAATGTATGTGACTATCAACTTTACCCCGTAAGTATTCTATAGTAATCAATTTTTGTTGTTGAAATGTTCTGCCCTAACGAACAAAATTGGTTTTCCATAAATAATTACGAAATTAAATTTGATCGTCGCACATACAAAGTACCAAAAATATTTTATCACCATTATCACATTACTAAAAATAGATATTGCTTGAGAACGAGTGACGACTTAAATGAGACATTGAAGATGTAAGAACAAATCTTACAGCTTCGGAGAGCATGTCAGCTCCTAAAAATCCAGTGACATCCCACTTTTCGGAGACACTAGGAATAGTTGGTCGTATTCTAGTTGATAAGGAGTCATTTCCACCAGAATCCAACACTGTGGGACTCCTAATAACCCCGCCAAGGCTGCTATCTTGTTCTCCCTTGGGAAAATTTAATCTTTGCATATATTTTCCACCGGAACCAACAAGGGTACTTTCCTTCGCTTGACGAGCATTTTCCTCAATTTCTCTCATCCTTTTCCGTTCAATATATATCTCGGCCTCAGCAGATGTTCGGCAACCAGCAGCTCGAGCTTCCTGCATGGCAGTACTTTCACAATATTTGAAACCAAAATAGAAAGTGATGATACAAGGTACATATTCCAAGCAACAACCATGTTCTTATGGTGGGTAAAGGCTAAACAAAATATAGGACAGGTGAGCAGAGTGCTGCAAATGGTTATATACTGCTTTCATCATTTTTTGATTTCATACCTCGCACCTGACGTTTATTATTATACTCAACTGTTAAGGTGCACAAAATAACAGTTGACAAGCAATGAAAAGCAGGACAACACAAAATGTGACATGTAGAGAAATGATTAACCGTTGTGCATCATACCTGAAGGCCTTCTATTCTTTTCAAAATGCGTTGCTCCTCAATAATACTCCTCAATAATTCATCATGTTCATCTTTAGAATGATATCGCATAAATACCCTGTAGCGATGAGACAATTCCTTCTCTTCCAAGGTGAGGTCCTTTTCAAAAGGATCGGGATAAAGTAAATTTCTCTCTAATATAAAGTCTTTCCTCCGTTTTCTTTCATTAAGCCTGCCATATTGATGGGGGCTTGTATGATGTAAAGACAAACCAACATGACAAACAATATACCAAGTTGAACATAAAGTGTGGAATAGAAAGTAAAACTTAAGTAATTTAAATTCATCTGTTTTATTATATTGTCCAATAGTATCAAGGTTCACAGTCAAAAGTTTAAAAATATCTAAAGGATAAAAGTATAAATGCAACAAAGACACTGAAATGTGAATTTATGAGTCAAAAGAAAGCTCAAGTCACCAGAGGCGTGTTCACTCGAAGCAAAGATAGAAAACTTGAGAAAATGAAAAACCAATATCGAAGATGTCTGATAGCTTCTTGAATTGAAAAAAAAAAAAATCTACCTACGTACCATTTGGTTTGATGGATAGGATAACTAAAGGGTGTATGAGCAATAGAAAATTAAAGATAAATAATTCGATGTGATAAAATATATGGTCTTTGGTATGTTTTTAATGTGATCGATTAATTTTGTGTACTTTCTTGTAATACCCCTATACTATTTCTTTTTTCCTAATATTTTTTAAAATTAAATTCAAATTATAGATTAAAAATAAAAAAATACTCCTACAATTCTATTTCATCGATATTCTTTCCTTTTTTAGTCACCATCGAAAAGTCGTCAAATTCCATAAAATTAGACTGAAATTAAATGAAAATGTACTAAATGAGAAGTAGTTATTTCATGAAGTGGTCGAAGAGAGCAATGGCCAAAGAAAATAAATTTTTGGAAATGGGCAAATATGTAATTTCATCGGCTTACCATTCAAATAAATCGGAAGACATCTGATAAATCACAGGATTTTATGATGCCCCATTTTATAATCGGGCCTTCCAACAAACGAGCTGAACAAGGGATTAGAAATGATAGAATTTTAATCTTATATTTATCAGGCATACCGAACAGTGCCTTATTGAAAGACAATAATCACAGTCCGATATATTTTTGGTAGTTGAAACTATTTGGTTGCTATTTTTGGAACATACATCTGTTAGTTGTGCTTTTCTTTCATAATGAGGAAAGTCCAACAAGGTGTTTCTTTCACCCCACGCAGGCCTGACACGAAGGGAAATAGAGGCACAAGAAAAAAGAAACGGCAACACCATTTACCAAGTCACAGTTTAGCCAAAGATTTCTACATACATATAAGGAGATTTCGCATGCGTCAACTCTGCCTGTGTTTCCTATCAATGTCTGCTGCAGGATTCGAATTTCATGTCAGTCAAAAAGCTAAATTTACCTTTTAGAGTAAATATGCAACACTCGTAATTTCAGTTCACACTCGGCATTAGTATCTGTTTCCTTGAATTCCATATCAGCCAGCAACTGCTCGGCATCATTGTCGTACTCAACCTCAAATTCTCGTCTCTTAGCATTGTAGCCACTTAATTCTTTCAAGGAAACACCCTCATTACCTGATGTCCTGGGTTTTTTCTCTCCAATGCTCCTGTCAGCATGAAAATCTGGAGCCACAATAGATGAGGTTTTTACTCATTACAGCATGGTAAATATGAACTATTGTGTTCGTAAAATAAACCGACATCAATCATGACTGACTGCATTTGAATGAGAAACTCAGTACGAAACACAATTTTTTGTGTTTCATCGCCAATGATGGTGAAACTCAGTCACACAATTAACTGGACCTCAGTTTGGTGCATCACTAAAAGAAACTAAAACTTCCAATTTGACAGCTTACGGTTAAAAAAAAGATACATTAAATATGGCTTCACTATATACAAGTCGAAGTAATCATAAATGCCGCAAGCAGAAAAATTCTCTCACATTTATCAGACCTGAAAGCAGGTTCTGGTTTGGATTATACTTGAAGAGAGAGTATCATAAAGTCCAACTATAATAGGAGTGGATTTTCAGTAGATGATTAAATTATTGCTATATGATAACGACAATTGGCAGTTGTGTATTAAATTTTATCACAGCAAAGTGTGACGGCCCAATAAAAATCAGCACCAATTTTGCAGCTTGATAGATGCTGGTCATAAGTGATTCATCACCTTCCACTTTCGCAGCATCAAGACCGTCATTGCTCTGAACTTTGCTGGATGTCCTCTTACTAGCTCCGGTTGACAGTGTGCCACTGATAGAGCCTCCAACAGTGCCAATCTCTGAGAGGTAGAACATCAGTACTCTTTGTAACATTTATGTTATATTGTACAGACAACTGTACAAGTGTGTTTGTTTGTTTGTAAACTTTTCTAATGTAGGAATTAGAAGCCAGAGATCTCCATATGACAGCAATGCAGTACCAGGTGAGGTTTTCAGCGAGGAATGTACCGCCGGACCTTCTCTTCTTTGATCTTCGACTCTAAAAACTCAAAACCGAAAGGAATCAGATAACCAGCATCAATGAATTTCTAGGAAGGAAAAAATTCAAATTAAAACTTTGCGAATTATACTTGATTCCTGCTGGTGGGAACTCCACTTTCACATCAAAATCTTCACAAGTAGTGGCTCCTGAGGTCGTCAGAATTGATTGATTAAAATTATGTTAAATGAAAAAATTCCGGATAATATATTTAACAGGATAATCGATGATTATGCCATGACCCAGTAAGCAGTTTATACTGAAAACCAGATTTACACATTTGGAATCACAATTTGACAGAATTAAAAAATGGCATTTCCATAAGTTGAATGCATAGTTTAACAGCTTGAGATGAAGTGAACACTCTATAGAGAAGGCATACCAGCGGTAATAAAGTTCGAACAAAATAATTTGTTCAGCACAAGTTCAACTCTTGGAAGACCTTTTATTGGAAATAAGCAAAACATCCAAGAGAAATATTGAGAGAATTTGTCCTGGTAATCTGACCTTTCTGAATTTCACTGTTTTCTCTGGCCATAGCAAGGAGTTCTTCTCTACTCTTTCCCATGACATGACACATGTCCTGGGCAAATACGCATGTAACTGATACTTAGACGCCTTCTTAAGTAAAACTAAGTATGGTAAATGTGTCATACCGGAAGAGGGAAGCAAGGCGAGTTCATATATATCTTATTATAATGTTCACCACATTGTGATTTACTTTTCGTTCCAACATGTTCTGCCACTTCAGTCCAGTTCCCCATGCCATACATTTCAATACCCTTCAAAACAAGTTAAACCTTTTAAAATATAGACAGGAAAAGAGCATTACACAGTCTAAGCTGATTAGCAATAACACTTCAGAAGAATTTTGGATGAATGAAAAATCATGGCAAACTACAATAATAATGAGATCAATATAGAAGAATCCAAAATGGCACATTCTTTACTGAAATAGTTTATAAAAAATTGAATTCGGAAAATGATTAAAATGCAAACATACCTCCAGAAGTAATATCTCCTCATCAGCATTCCACTCAGCACATATCAGAGGAAACGCCAAGTTGTCCTATAGGAAATAATAATAAAAAGAACTAGCAAAATGAACCATAACACAATAGTCAACAACCATACAAAAATATACTGTTTTCCACACAAAAGTGTTATGTTAAACCATAATTGCAATCCACAGAGCGAGAGAGATACAATATAATATGTATACAGCGCAAAATGCTAACACATAAGATATTAAAATTCCAAAGATCAAGGGTAAATGATTCCAAACCCGCATGTCCCTTCTCTCCATAAAATGATCAAACAAAATCACCACCCAAATGTCATCTCAAATAGATTTTTCCCCTGTATAGTGACAGTGCTATGCAGAATGAAAAAATCACAGAAATCTTGGGTTATATGAACAGCTATATTCAATTGATTGGTACATGAAAATTTTCCGGACGAGAAAATTAAGCACAGCGGAAATTTTTAAGGCATCTAATGCCAGTAACTGTTTCAAATATTATGTGATGGGGTGTATGAATACAATAAAAGATATATATGACAATCAAGTTCAGATGAAAAATACAGGCCAAGTATAAATCATTTCAGTAATAAAACTGAGATAAGACAAGATTTTCAAGAAGGTTATTACTAACCATAACTCTATAAGGATGACCGCTTTTATGAGGATAGACCTCTGCTCCAACAGAAAAGCATTCAATACAAAGGTCGAAATCAGAACATATTACACACTTGATGCGAATCTTCCCTGAAATGTCTTTGTTGCAGTAGTTACAGTGGTATAAAGCTTTCTTTCCATTAGTCATTCCTGAAACTTGTCGGTAAACAAATTATCAAAATTTAAGACTCATAGCACCATAATTCTCTCTAACATATGGAAAATAAGCTCACGTATTATATCCATACCAGAAGCCGTAGTTTCTACATTCTCCACATTTTGAGTGGTCCGCTTTCTCTTTGACCGACTGAAGATCCAACGGAAACGATAATTATTAGCGAACAGTTATTCACTAAAGAAAGAGAAAAATCGTATTTCTTGTTTATGTGTTAGAGAACCACCCATTTTGAGAAGCAAAAAGATTTAAATTTATCACGTTCACATGCAACACTCATCCTTCATATAGTCATGCGCTTTTCCCTCACATAAAATTGCAGGCGTGTGAATGTATTTAGGCGTGTATAGATAAGCATTCAATATAATGCTTCTCCAAGTTCTCAATCTTGGAATCAGTATGCCTCTGGAGTCCTAAATAAAGTTGGAAACTTGCCTTTGTTCAATTTTTTCAGCTAATCTTAATCCATCATTTTAAGACATGCAAAGCTCGAAATTGGATAACTTAGTAACTCTAGGTCCCACTTTCTTCATCAAGGTTAACTTCTCTCAGCAAGCTCGAAACTGTACACCAAGCCCAATAATAAAGTTCTAGTACCTTAATCACTATCAGTAGTTATCAACTTGAACTATCCAGCAATTAAAAAAAATGCAAATAACATCTTGAATACAATCCCGATCAATAAAAATGTAAAATGAAAATTCGATCAATTTAACACATTGGTTCTAACCTCTGGCCAGAATCCTCATCGGCAGCGTGAACAGCAGCTCGCGAACGGCCCATTCGGTGAAATCTTATCGAATTAGGGATCTTTGTGGGATTGTCGGAAATTATAATTGTAACGGCAAAAACACCCGGTTCAACTGCAGGCGCTGTTGTTTGTTTCCCAACCCCCTCGACTTATGCGTATTTATTGTCTCCGCTGGGATGGATTCTCTACATTATTAAGGTTCAGGGATGGCAATTTCCTCCGAACTCTTTGGAGGATCCGATATCCGACCCGAATAGAAGAGGGTATGGAAGGATTTTTGGACCCGATTAAATAATTGGGTAATCGGGTATGAGGATTTTCGGGTTCGGGTATGGAGGCGGGTTTGATATAATCCGACCCACACCCGACCCGAATACCCGTTTAAATTAATATATATGTATATGTATATATATAGTGATTATATTTATTTATATTAAAGATTCATCAGTCAATCCACCGATTTTCGGAGTTTTCAATACATATAATCATAAATTTGAAAATTAAAGGAAACGATGCTTTGTATATTAAAAGATAATAAAATATATAAAACTTCATTTTATATATATATATATATATATATAAAGCGTGAATAATTTTTCTTATTGTTCATTTAAATAATTTTTTAAATATTCATAACTTCATTGAAACAATTTAAATTTGAAAAAATTCAATTGTATATGATAATTGGGTATTTGGGTAGGGTATGAGTATCCGATAATCCGATGGGTATGGGGATGGAGATGAAATTCAATACCCGATGGGTATGAGTATGAGTATGGGGATGAATTTAATAAATGAGTATGAGGATGGATGTATGAAATCCGACCCATACCCTACCCATTGCCATCCCTATTAAGGATCTTTATGATATCGAGAATTTCTATTCATTATAATTTTTATTTTATTTTTTAATTTTTATTATTTCAAATTACCTTATAATCTTTCATTAATTTTTATAATTATGATATGACCACTAATTAAATATAATTATTTTAAATAACATTATGATTCCTCATTTTATAATCATTATATTAACTCTATTTATATATAAATCAAATTAATTCTAAAAAAAACCGTATAAGAACCCAACAAATGCGTCGATGCACATTACATCAAACTCTCCATTTCTTTTGTACAATAATATATTAGTATTAAATCTGTATCAAATAAAAGCCAATGACAAATATGATGGCACATTTGAATTAATAAAATCAGAGTTGTTTATAAATGAATTGAGTTTACTAGTAAAAATAATCTCTAAACAATATTTTAAGCTATTTTTTTAAGTTATTGCAATAGATTTCAAAATTATATCATATTGAAGTATTTGAAATACTTATTTCGATGAATAATTAGATTAAAATTTGCCCATTTTTCCACCAAAACTAATGACAAGAAAGAAACTAGAATTCATCCAATTAACAAGTGAATTCAATTCTTTTGGACATATATTTCGTTTAAGTTTATATGTTGGATCACATAGCCAATTAATCAATAATTTTTAAAAACTGACTGTAGTCAAATTTTTTAAAGAATAAGAATATTAATATATTTGAATTGGATGTGGGATCCGAGTTTTTAAATATTTTTTGGAATGTGGATAAAAGAATGAATTTTTTTATTTTATGTGACAAAAATGTGAACAACTAAGTTATGGCAAAAATTTGTGTGAGACGGTTTCACGGGTCATATTTTGTGAGTCGAGTTTCTTATTTGGGTCATCCATAAAAAAATATTATTTTTTATGCTAAGATTATTACTTTTTATTGTGAATATCGTTAGATTCGACCCTTCTCACAAATAAATATTCGTGAGACCGATACCTACTTTAAGTTATACTATTGTGGATGTATTCGTAGATGCCTTTAGGAATTGGACACATAAGCAGACGGATTTTGCTTTTGGATAAGGTGGATGTCAAGGTGGAAGATCTCCTCTCTCTTCCAAACCAGAGAAAAAACAGTAATAACGATAAAACTCCACATAATCAAAATCCAATATCCTCCCATTTCATTCCCGACAATTCAAACAATCGAATTACAAATATTATTATTTGGTCTTTCTGTGAACAGTTTCTTGAAATATATAATGGCAGCAGAATCAATGGCGGCTGCAGTATGCTCTGCTCTGATGACACCCAAGTTTAATCCGCCAGCTAAACCATTTTCCCGTCCCTTCAAAACCACCCACGATCTTTTCGCCTGGAAGAAGGGGAAATTGCAGCGATTTCGGTTTTCTGCAAATTTAGGTTTGGTCATAAATATACTACAGTTTCTTGATTCAAATGATTTCTTGTGTTATTTTTTATTTGAATGTAAATTTGGGTTCCAATTAATTGTCAGGGGGAGGAGATGGAGAGGCGAAGAAGGATGGGAAGAGGAAGTTTATCACCAAAGACGAAGAACCTGAGCAGTACTGAGCTTCATTTTACATTTTATAATTAACATACACACACAGTGAATCCGTTGGTTATAACTTCCTCATTAAACATTATCATTATTTTCTTAGTTGAGTTCATAATCTATATTAGAGGCATTTTTTTTCTTTATATTATAAATAGAGACAATATTAAATTATGTCATATGATTGAATCGATCATTATAATTTTTTTAAAAGTATTATCTGATTGGAAGATGTAGCAAAATAGAACATTCATTTTAGGACAATATGAGGGGGCTGTACATAATATATATACTAAACAATATCGCTGAATCGTTGAGTTTGCTGGTTGTGTAGGTATTGGCAGACGGCGGGCGAAAGAGAAGGAGAAAACCCGATGAGCACTCCACTCCCCTACATAATCATATTTGGAATGTCGACCCCGTTTGTCATCTTAGCCATTGCATTTGCAAATGGTTGGATTAAGGTTCCAGTTCGATGATACTAATGCTATGCGTCATATTGCAATGACAGAGTTGTTGTCTGAAGTTTCCTTTCCTTTGCTTCCTCTTGCAATTTTGGAATGTAAAAGAAATCAATGTGCCCGAGCTCACCAGATTGAGTACAGATGTTTTGGTTTCTTGTTCGATATTTATCGGCGAGTACTAATTGTTGCATGATTATTATTGGCAGTGAATTGGACACATTTTTACACATTAGACTCCACGAATTTGTATACAAATCTCTTCTCAGACGATCTTAAGTTCACTGGAACACAAAAGGCAGTTTATAAATGTTCATATTCCCCACTCCCTTTGTGTGTTTTTCCCAGTTCTCCTTGTTGAATCAATGAGCATATACCCAGCTTCATATATTGGGCGAGTCTGATGCATGTAGATTAAAAACACACTTAAATAAGTCGAAATTTCAAAAGTGCTATTATATATACATAAAAAATTATGGTTTTGGTGTTTGAATAAATGTTAGAATCATGTTTTTATATTTATTTTTAAATAGAAGTAGAAGAAGAAATTAACAAGTCAGACTAAAAACACACTTTTTAAAATGCTTTTTTTAAAGATTTTTTGTAACCAAACAATATTTTTTTTAAGAAAAACACTTTAAAATTGTCAGCAACTCAAAAATGTGCATGTTGAATTGGAGTATTTGGAAGCAGAGTAATGAGAAATTTTGGACTGAAAGCAACACGCTTCCTCGAGCAACAGTGTTTTCAGCGTTCAACTTACTTAATGAATGGACAACGGCAAAACAAAAGAATGAAACGCCTTCACATCAGAGACCTTTGAAAGAGAAGTGGAGAAAGCCACCGGAGAGGTTTTTGAAATGAAGTGTAGATGCTGCAACCATTCAAGAACAAGTCTATTTGGCTTTGGCTTTATTATCCGAGACGATCAAGGTTCTTGCAGGGTGCGATGCTTGTCGAGATCAATGCATAGAAATGTCAGACTAGAAGAAGCCGAAGGAATTGCCTTACGTGAAGCACTGGTTTGGATAAAGAACCTAGAGTTGAAACTTGCGTCATGTTATTTTCGAAGTAGATGCGAAGAAAGTGGCAGACGAGACCAAGTCAGAGAAGAAAAATATTAATTCTTACTTTTGGTGAGGGCGAACACGGATTATACGGTTGCTTTTGTCAAACGTCAAGCTAACGCTCCAGCACAAGATCTAGCTAGGCGTTCTTATCAATATGTAAGCTCTATGATTTGGAACGAGGTTCTTCCGTTTCTAGAGTCAAATATGATGTATGATTCTATTGGAGATGAACAACTTTACATTTTAAAAAAAAAACAAATGCTTTTAATCTGTTGACTTCTACAATCAAACCCACTCATAGCCTCGATCCAATTTTGGGCAATATGTGTTGCTCATACGTGTTAATTATCCCACATCGGTTGAATAAATAACCTGGAAGTTGCATATATGGACTTGGACAAACCTCCCCCCTTGAGCTAGCTTTTGGGGTTGAGTTAGGTCCAAGTTTCAATCTCAACATGGTATCAGAGCTAGGTTGCTCTTTTAAATTTGATTTGTAATTGCTTGATCATAATTGATCGAACAATCCACGTCTTTCTTTAAATCGTTGTTGCTGAGAAATCTGCCTCGATCAAGATGACTTCCGCTGCGATCGATGTGCTGGATCCACTTTATGTTAATTCATCCGACACACCAGGGCTCAATTTGATAAATGAGCAACTAATTGGTACTGAGAACTATGCGATCTGGAGTCGCGCAATGTTAATCGCATTACGAGCTAAGAACAAGCTTGCATTCATAGATGGAAGCTGTAAGAGGCCAAACTCTGATTCAGACAAGATATTGCAATGGGAGAGATGTAATGCAATTGTTTTGTCATGGATCATGAATGCTGTGTCGAAGGAGATATTCAGTGGAATTGTGTTTTCAACTGACGCGGAAGTAGTCTAGAGTGATTTACGTGAACGATTCAACAAAGTGAATGGCTCAAGGATCTTCGCACTTCATCGAGAAATAGGTTGCCATGTCCAAGGTAACAACTCGATTTCAGTATACTATTCAAAACTTAGGCAACTGTGGGATGAATACGAATCTCTAGTAGCATTACCTACGTGCTCATGTGAATCTTCGAGAAAATATGTTGAGTTTGATCAACAACATAAGCTCCTCCAGTTCCTTATGGGACTTAATGAAAGCTTTGTTCATATTCGAAGTCATATTCTGATGATGAACCCCCTTCCTACTGTAAATAATGCATTTGCCATCATATCACAAGAAGAGTCCCATCGAAGTTTGTTGAGTGTTGTTCCACAACAACTGGAATCCACTTCGTTCTTTTCTACTCAAACTAAGAGGAAAAATGATATCTGATGTGAACACTGCAATTTGCTTGGTCATAGCAAGGAGAATTGTTTTAAGTTGGTTGGATATCCTCATGGACACAAGTTGTATAAAGGACAATGGAAGGGTGGTAATCAAAGATTCAACAAGGGAAGAGCAAGTGTCTCTGTTACTGGTTTTGGAGAAGTTGAACAATTGATGCAATCAAAAAGCGCTGGGTCATCTTTCACTCCTGAACAGTATGCAGCCATTTTAAAGCTTCTTGCGAAGGAACAAGCAGACACTGAAGCACATACCTCTGCCCTCTCTGCAAATATGGCAGGTATTGATCAATCTTGCTCTAATATTGATATCGAGTGGATAATTGATACAGGCACGAATGATCACATGGTTGGGCGTGATGGATTCCTTGGAAATTTTAAGTCTTGTGCAGATGTCACGGGATCAATCCAATTGCCAAATGGTAATACCACCAAGATCAGCAGTTTAGGAACCATATGTATGAACAAAGCTGTCAATCTTTCCAATGTCCTCCTTGTTCCAGATTTCCGTCACAATCTTCTTTCCATTTCTAAATTCACTAAAGAACATAACTGCTTTGTCACCTTCTTCCCATACTTTTGTGTGTTTCAGGACCTCTCAAGTGGGAAGATAATGGGGATTGATAGAGAAAGACATGGACTGTACTACTTAGACAGTTCAAGTTTACAATCCACAGGTGTATCGACCACCTTAACAGCCTTTAAATTTCCATTGTTTAAGTCTTCACTTTCTGCTGTCAACAATAAACAGTGTACTGTGTCACAAGAAATTCTATAGCATCAAAGACTTGGACATATTTCTTTATCTCGAATGAAAATGTATCCTTTTTACCTACTGATTTTGAATTATCCCACTGCCCTATTTGCCCTTGTCAAAGCAAACCCGTATGAGTTTTCCACATAAAAAATCATTTGATTCTTCTGAGGTTTTTCAATTGATTCATATGGATGCATGGGGGCTTTTTCATAAACCTACATATAATGGGGATCGGTATTTTCTCACTATTGTGGATGACTTCACGCGTGCAACTTGGGTATACCTTATGCACTCCAAATTAGATGTCCTTCCCTTGATCAAAACATTCTTGATCTTCACTAAGACACAGTTTTCAGCCGATGTTAAGATCATTAGGACGGATAATGCTATGGAGTTTTTCCAACATGAGTGTACTGCCTTTTTCCATAACTTGGGTATCATTCATCAAAGCTCATGTCCTTACACTCCCCAACAAAATGGTGTAGTGGAACGCAAACATCGACATATTCTCAATGTTGCTCGTTTTTTGATGTTTCAAGCCTCTTTTCCAACTGAATACTGGGGAGATTGTGTGCTCACATCAGTTTACATCATCAATCGAACACCAACCCCTCTTTTATCTAATAAGACACCATTTGAAGCTTTATTTGGTTCCTCACCTTCTTATATACATTTACGGGTTTTGGGTTGTCTTTGTTATGTTTCAACATTGCCTAAGGGGGATAAATTTACCCCTCGAGCAAGAGCTTGTATTTTCCTTGGATATTCTAGTACTCAAAAGGGGTACAAGGTTCAAGACCTCAATACCAAAAGATTTTTTGTTTCCAGGGACATCACATTTCATTAAACCATCTTTCCTTTCTCACATATTCCAGCTCCTCAGCCTGTCTTTCCTCCCCAGGATATGCCCATTCCTATTCCTGAATCCTTACCACCTTCTTCCCAACCACAAGCACCCCCTCCTATCTTATACCCTATTAGACATTCTTCTCGCATTTTCAGACCACCAATTTGGTCACATGATTACATTTGCTCACAATCACGGTCCTCTTCTTCTCACATTCATTCTATTTCTAATTATGTTCAATATACTGGTCTGTCTCCTGCATACAATGCCTTTCTTTCCTCATTCTCTGCCATCAAAGAGCCGTCCACCTACCATTAAGCAATTCTTGATCCCTGTTGGCAAACTGCTATGGACTTAGAGTTACAAGCTTTGGACAGTAACCACACTTGGGAGATTGTTGATCTCCCTCAAGGGAAAATTCCTATTGACAATAAGTGGGTTTATAAGATTAAATAAAAACCGGATGGCAGTGTGGATCGATTCAAAGCACGTCTTGTTGCAAAAGGATACACTCAGCTTTATGGTATAGATTTTCATGACACTTTTTCTCCAGTGGCTAAGATAGCCATTGTTCGATGCCTTCTCAGCATTGCTGCTATGTCTGGCTGGCCTTTATACCAAATGGACGTCACCAATGCATTCCTTCAGGGTGATCTCGATGAAGAAATTTACATGGTATCAGAGCTCAGGTTCCACCATTATGTGTTGGACTGCCTATAGTTAGGCCACACGTTCTGTCCATAGTTGGGTCATTTGTAAATTTCACGCTCCAGATGTTCACTCCTGGGCGTGAGGGGGTGTGTTAATTGTCCCACATCGGTTGGATAAATAACCTGGAAGTTGCATATATGGACTTGGATAATCCTCCCCTTGAGCTAGATTTTTGGGTTGAGTTAGGTCCAAGTTTCAATCTTAACAATACGTACAAGTGAAATGATACAAATCCTCGTATACTTTTGATATTTTCGTTTGAATTAGGATTTGAATTGTACTAAATCAGATCATATATATGCGTACAATGATTGAATCTGATGAAAACATATGTGATCCATAGACCCTCATAACTTCCATTTCTATTAACAGTCGTTCAATTAAAAAAAATATATGTTTATTTATTCAATTTTTATTTTTAAATCTTATATTAAGTTAAATTACAAAAAGGATTATGCTTTAAATCTTTTATTAAGTTAAACTAAGATGGGGTAATATACATAACCATGCGTTCATGGTTTTATGCCAAACTCATTTTCTTTAAACTTCCAAGTCAGCAAAGGCTGCTTGCAATAATGTTTATAATTCAACTTCTCATACTATGAAACTAATAACGAATTATTGAATGTTGAAAAATAAGAGTTGAAATATTTGAATGTTGAAAATAAGATTTGTAAATATTGAAAATTAATGTGTGATGATGTATATGATGATATATTTATTTTTGGATTATTTCCAATAAAATTCTATAAATAGGTATCTCAATTTTTGAAGAAAATCACAAATGAGTAGTGAAAAATTTTATAAAGTGTGTAGTTTGATATATTTTATGAGTTTGAGATTTTTACTTTTTACCGTAACTTTTTATTTTTAAAAGAATTCAAATATTTGGTTGCTTGATTTAGATGGAGTTATAAATTCGAATATATCAAGTGTTTGATTTTAAATAGAATGACACGTTGAAGCCTATTGGCCATCAATCGTTTACCATAAGATTATGCATTGAATCCCTTTAATTTCTTAGAAAAATTTAACACGCAAATGAAATAAGCTCGAGTTTCATGAAAATATTTGAAATTCATGATTTTAAATGTATTTTCAGTCATCGGATAACTTACACAAAAAAATTCAAATTTGATTGAGTACTTATTCGCAATATAATTGTACAAATTAAAATGGTTTCAAATATTTATAACGTTGAAAAGTTGAAATTCATTTTATTAATATAATTATAACATAAATAAGTAAAAGATAAATTTGAGTTTCATGTATTTAACTTATTTAACAACGATATCCTATATTGGAAGATACCATTAGTATTTCGTGAATCAATCACTAATTTTTTAATCTCGTAAAATAGGTTCTAAGAAAAAGATATGACATTTTATTATCATTTTCGAGTGTCAGCAACTCTGAAGTTATATTAGCCAATTCTTTCCTTAGAATTCCCGATTCCATTACAATTAAGCAAGAGAGGTAGATTATTCAAATTAAAAAATTTCTATATCCCTTGTCCTTTTTCGAAATACTTTTGGAAATAGTTTTGAGTTGGTTGGACGAACAAAATTCAAGTACATCGAACATGAGTGTCGTTTGAAATTCATTCATCAAATACTTCTCCAATTCAAATCCAATTCTTCAAAGAAATATATCAATCCAAAGCTATTGATGTGCAATAATCGATTCCGCCAAGTAGACTTATTGAAAACTAACGTTTGAATTGCTATATGATTTAAAAGATTTTAGTTAAACCGTTACCACCAACTATAACTTATAGTAAACGTTCGGTCTTATGCAAACACGACTTCGATGTCTTTTTTTCATAATCTTTAGATTAATAGATGGGCATACGCTTTGAAGACCTAAAATTAGGCTACCGTCGAGGCAAATGTCATCATCGTTGATAAACGAATAGGTGAGGTGGCTACATTTACACCGATATTGCCGTCAAATTAAGGCTACTTGAAAAAGAATAATTTCTCATATTGGAAAATTGCCTTTGTATAGTGGACTCGGTGCTTAGTTGAAAGTGGTTTAAGTCAAGGGTTCAATTGATGTTTACTTTATTTAAATTTAAATAAATGCGCACTCAATTGTTGATAATCATCTTCCACCACTCAATTTTAGTGTTCAAAATAAAATTGGGTATTGAATTCTTTGGTCTAGGCTAATACGTTTATTTTAGCAATTTTTGTATTATATTTATACATATAAATCTGGTTGATCCGATCCATAAGTATGTATTTTTTCAACTATTTTATTATTATAATTAATTATCGTTGATTTCTATGGTAGAATCAGTGGTATTTTTGACCCATATATACCCAAAACGTTAGGAAGTTATTTATTTCATGTTTTTTCGCCTACCACACTAATTAATAGACTAGTGGCGATGGGTACACACGTGTTATGTTAAAAAATTGTGCGAAATAAATATATTAAATATATCGAATGGCTCAATTTATATTCAATAATAATTAATAATAATAACAGCGACAAACACGTTGTGTGTGTGTATATATATTTCAAATGTTTCAATTCAGTTACTATGTTCAATAAAATTAAATATACGTCGTGACATGATTTTTTACACATCATACTCTATTAAATATGTATTAGGATTAAATATGTGAAAGAATAGTTTTAAATTTTTAAAAAAAATTCATAAAATATGATTAATATTCGACCATCTGACTTTTTTTTTTTTTACGAGAAAACTTGCATTCTTTAATCAATAATAAGAGGTCATCAATTATAAGTTTGTCAAACCAGAACGGAAAATCATCCGACACCCAAAGTATTGGTGTAGGAGAGGAAATAGAAAATTTTTCCAGAACATGTGACACTTCATTAGCCTATCGTTTGATATGGTATAAATGTGATACCACCGGACCCTTCGTAAACTCTCCGATATCTGCGCAATGGTTCCTATGTATCCAAAATCCTCATATGATTTGGTGACTGTTTGCACCATCAATAGAAAATCTTATGTAACATGGACTGCTTGATAATTTCTATCACGTAGAATCTTTAGTCCGTCATGTAATGTTATCAATTCTCCATGTATGACCGATAAGGGTTGCTTGATTTTCGGGCCAAAAGCGCATATAAGCTTTCTTTGATGATCATATGACTTTATTAACATTATAGATATATTGATATGATAAACTATTTTAAATAAAAATGTAAAACTTAATTTTACTTTCACGATAAATTTTACAATTTTTCATTTGTTCTTGCTAAGTCCAGCTTGATTAATTAGATAGAAAAAAATAAATATGAGATAATAAATTGAAATATAAATATAATATTACAAAAAAAATTAACTTTAGATATTATTAAACTTAAACCAAACTCGAAACCATACATTTTCATCCTTCCCATTTGACAGTAACTAAATAAATTAATCGAAATTAATTTTAACCTGTAAATAAAAGTGCTAATCACATGAATCAATCTGTTAATTGAAAACTCCTGGTAGGTGAAGGGAAAAACACGCTTTTTTACTGCGTAGCTCGTAACTAGTGAGAAGCATGAAAATTCACTATGCAGAGTGGGAGCCTCGTCACTCACCACTATATATATACGAGATATACACCAAACTTTCAGTGCTTACCATTTGTAACTGTTGCTCACTTTCTCGTTTCTGCCGCCCGTTTCTTTAGGTATCCCGGCTTTTACATTTGATGAGATGATGCAAATTATCGATACTGAATTGTTTGTGTTTGTGTCCTTTTTGGTTTCTATGCTTGGGAATGGATCTAATTTTTGTATCGGTGATGCATTTTTAAGCTTTCTCTGTACTAGATCGTATTGTGTGACAGAGATCTGCAATTTTGCTCGTATATTATCGTGTGAGTGAATGAATTGATGAGTCGGTTGTGTTAATTGCACGATAAGAATATCGTTTTGTTTGTGGATCCATGACAAGTCGGGAGTATATGTCACCGAATGTCTACTCAGTCATGTAATGTTGTATCGTAAGCTTCTTCTTTGTTTTTGTCTTTTTTTGGTAAAATTAAAGCTCGTGCTGCATAACGTGTTCTTCCTATATAGTATGTAGTCTTTGATCGAAATAAATTTTTTTGATACTTCAAAGCAGAATTTAAACAAAGGCTAAGTTGATCATGGCTCCAGTAGCAGCAGGGGATTCAATTAAGCCTAGAGGTATCTTTTTACTATATATACGTACTATTGCAATTTGCAAGCGTTCGTTGCTTCCATCCCTCGGCTTTTTTTACTGCGTTTGGGCATGCATGTGTTTTTCTGCTTAATCTTACTTATTTAGTTTTCCAGTCTCAGTTTAATGTTTTCCTCATTTTCCTTTCTTCATTAAAATATTGCTTTTCTTTGTGCCCAAGACTCTTCTGAGAAACTATTTTGCTCCTTCAGAAGAAATTTTTGATAGGAAAAAAATTGTGTTGATATCAACAAAAATTGATATGGTGAAGAATAAAAAAATTTCATTAAAAATATATAGGCGGCAACTATATGCTTTAATGTTCTGATTTGACTTCTCTAAACATGGATTTGTTGAATGGTTGAATTGTTTTTGTCGAGAGGATTTGGAACTCTTGAATACTTTGCGAAGTCTTGGCTTTCTCCCTCTCTGGGTGGGTATCATTCTGGTCCAAACATTGTCAATTCTTGTTGTCTCCAATGTGGCCGAAAATGAAGAAGAATCACTCATGTTTATAGCCACAGGCCCATAGCCTTCAAACCTTACCAGATTTGGTTAATGGGCCAGTTGGTTTTATACTGACTGTCATTAATAAATCTATGGATGGAATTTTTTTTCAATTACTGTTATGTCTTGCACTCTTGCTGATCTATTAAAAGCTTGAGGTGCATAGCAGTGATAATTTTTAACAATTCAATACCTTTGAGAATAAGCATTCTAAATTTTATCTGGTTTCTTTATATCTGATGCAACACATTTATCTTTCGAATTGTGAATTCTGCTAATAAACACTTGCTACCACATATTTGCTTGCTTTCATCTGATCTATGAAATATTAATAGATGTCTGCGTCGTTGGAGTTGCCCGGGCACCAATGGGTGGATTTCTTGGTTCTCTTTCGTCATTATCAGCAACAAAGCTTGGGTCTATAGCGATTGCAAGTAACATTACAAATCTCTACACGCTATCTTTGAAATGGAAATGTGATGCTTTTGATTATAAGATTTGTTGTTTCTTAATAATGTTGTTTTCACCTTCTGGATTTTAGGTGCTCTGAAGAGAGCAAATATTGATCCATCACTTGTACAAGAAGTTTTCTTTGGAAATGTACTCAGTGCAAACTTAGGACAGGCTCCTGCCAGGCAGGCGGCATTAGGTGCAGGGATCCCGAACACGGTGATCTGTACCACAGTCAACAAGGTCTGTGCCTCAGGGATGAAAGGTTTGACACATATCAATTGATGCTTGAACAAAAATCTACTAATGCATTTATCCAGGAGAATGTAAAATATTCCTTTTTCACTACAGCAACAATGCTTGCTGCACAAAGTATCCAGTTGGGCATCAATGATGTTGTTGTGGCTGGTGGCATGGAAAGCATGTCTAATGTCCCAAAGTACTTGGCAGAAGCAAGGTTGGTACTCCAGAACAAAGTGGCTTGCTTTGTATTTCTCTTGCAACTTCTCAGTAAAAATGATCCTTGGATTGAAATCGAAACTGCAATCTGCTTTTGTATTTTGGGTGTTTTTATCAATCCTGTGTTATTATCATTGTACTTTTTCATATTCTTGTATAACTTTGACCAAAGATTGATGGTTGTCCTGAAGCCAGCTTTGATATAAAGCACCACTGATTTCTTAAACAACAAAAAAACTTCATTCTTTTTTGTATTACTGGTAGAATGATTGGCAGATGATTAGAGTTTTGCGTCAACGTGATTGAATTTGTGTAAATATTTGCTGGATCTCTTTATATTTCAGGAAGGGATCACGACTTGGACATGATTCCCTTGTTGATGGAATGTTGAAAGATGGATTATGGGATGTTTATAATGATTTTGGCATGGGAGTTTGTGCTGAATTATGTGCTGAACACCATAATGTTACCAGAGAAGAGCAGGTACATTTATATTATTCCTTTGGTTTGATGAATATATTTGATCTAGTCTATGTCAAAAAAATACCGCAATGTTTGTTTTGTGTTGGGAAGTTTGGGAGATAATGCTTTAGGAGAATGAAGTATGTGTTTGGTTTTTTTAGAGAAATCAGAATAGCAGGACAAAATAATTTTAAAATAGTATATTTTACATTTTAATATAACCTAACAGTAAAATGTTCTTGGAAATGACGAAAGCTTTAGTTAAGAATAATGATTATATCGGGAGATTCAACAAGGGAAATTTTGATTTGGGAAAAAAGAAGGATACTATGTGTTTATATTCTTGGGGTGAGAATTTGTTTTCGGAAACAAAGTTAGAGTATTCATCTAATCTATTTACATCTAATCTTTTTCACGGGGATCTTGGTTAAGTCTCCCACCATCTGCTACTTTATTTTGTTTATAAATTTCACCTCCTTCTTTGGCGGTTTTAAAAAAAATCTATTCATAAAGGGAAAATAGGTGACTATACTGAACATAACCATTTTGCTTTCATTCTTTGATTTTATTAATTAAAAAATATGCCGCTTATGTCCAGAGGAGTTGATACTTAAACACTCAATCTCACAGGACAATTATGCAGTTCAGAGCTTTGAGCGTGGAATTGCTGCTCAAGATGGTGGTGCTTTTGCATGGGAGATTGTTCCTGTAAGATAATAAGATAATAGTTTGTTGATGTAACTCATTTTTTCTTATATTGTGCATTATAAACGTGATCTTGTGCTTCCAGGTTGAAGTGTCTGGGGGTAGAGGAAAGCCATCCACAATTGTTGACAAGGATGAAGGTTTGGGAAAGGTGAATTCACCCAGCTGTTCTTTTCTATGAATACATTGGAGCACAAGGTTTTGTCTTTCGGTTAAGCCTAGATTTCTCTTAATTTGGTCACTGTCGTCAACCCACTCCTTGACAAGTGTCCCAACATAAATATCAGAAATTTTTTAAGGTTTATTAAGTAATCAAACACTTTAAAGGATATCCAAGCAGTAAAGGTAGTAGTTAAAAATTTTAGGGTCACATTGTTGACCAAACAAAAGTCAATCACTATGTCCAAGAAAAAAGATCATTCCCGCCTTCCCCCCTCCTGATGTGGTAGAGTTTTTCTGCAACTGTTGCGCCTCCAAAGAAAAAGCAGGTTTTTCATAGGAAATATGGGTGGGCATCCACCCTCAAGTTAGAAAGATGAAGAGTGTTATCTTTTGTGTGTGTACATCCATATGCTAGATTCTTATGATTTATACCTGCATTTCTTCGTAAAAGAGATTGTTTTTACTAACTGTTTTATATCCTGTCAGTTTGATGCTGCAAAATTGAGGAAACTGAGACCAAGTTTTAAGGAGACAGGTGGTACAGTAACAGCAGGCAATGCTTCTAGCATAAGGTCTTTTGAGCTTCATCACTTTGTGTTGTACTACAATGTAACAAAATGGAGATTTTATAACCTTTTTAGTGAGAATGGTTGAAAATCCTTTCCCTCTTCTATATTAATTATGGATTGAAGCATAACCTCACATTTAATTTTACACTACTTTTCTGTATGGCTACATGATTATTTTCCGCTTTTGACGCTGTTTTCATTGGTTGCAACTTGCAAGTAAAATGGGGTAACAGAACTAAGTGTTTCATTGCAATTTCCTTGGAAATATCAGTAATTGATATAAACATACTGATATTCCTTTCAATTTTATTCAAGGAATTTCATGTTTACTGCAAATGTGTCACTTCGATTTAATAAAGGGACTGAATCCAATGCTAACCGGTCTTCCAAAATCATGCTAATTATCTTGGCGTTGGGTAATTTAAATTCACATTTAAGCCTTGTTTCTCAGAATGTTGAATGGTACTTTCTTTGTTTAATCAACAGTTGACATTAAATTTTATTTTCAGCGATGGTGCTGCTGCTCTCATTTTAGTCAGTGGAGAGAAGGCTGTGAAGCTTGGTCTGGATGTCATTGCAAAGATCTCGGGATATGCTGATGCTGCTCAGGTAATCTTGTGTGTTTATGACCTTTGAAAGGATCTAAAAAATTTGTTGTTCTCATTTTAAGTCTCTAAAAACGGGAGCACATTATGCAGGCACCTGAACTATTTACAACTGCACCTGCACTTGCAATTCCAAAAGCAATTTCAAATGCTGGTTTAGAAGCATCTCAAATAGACTATTATGAGATTAACGAAGCCTTTGCAGTATGCCATTAAGCACCTTCATTTGCCTAAGTGAGAAAATAGTTTTCTGACTATGAATCCGTTGTTCTCACTTAGTGCTCTACCTTGTGATCCTCGTGTAGGTTGTTGCTCTTGCAAATCAGAAGCTTCTTGGTATTGGTCCTGTGAGTGTGCCAACTTCAAACTTTCTCAACTCCTCCCCTAAATTCCGTTCTTTGCAAAATGTCGTCAGCCCGTTTGGCCATATATCATGTAACTACCAACCTTGAAATTCGTTATGAAATATTTTGCAGGAAAAAATTAACATTCATGGTGGAGCTGTAGCCTTGGGCCATCCTCTAGGTTGCAGTGGAGCTCGTATCCTGGTCACACTTTTGGGGGTATATTTTCCCTTTTACCAAGTATTCAATTAATTTGCATTATTCTTCTTGAAATTTGCGTGGATGCTGGTACTTGGCGGTCATCAAATGAGGAAGTGCTATTTGCATATTACAATGTTGCTGGAACAAGATAACATGCAAAATTCATTAAAATGACAAATTACTGTTGTCTTAGGTATTGAAGCAGAAGAATGGTAAATACGGCGTTGGTGGTGTTTGCAATGGAGGAGGAGGTGCTTCAGCCCTCGTTGTAGAGCTTCTGTAACCAGATATCCAGCTTTTTTTGGTACGTATGAGGTTTAATCTGCATTTGTTTGGCTCTATGGAAGAAGTGGACACTGAAGCATCTATATTTGTTTGTAACATCTCCAGTTTAGATTTGCATGTTTTTTTTATCGAGTGAGTTGAATAAATTGTACTTGATTGTTGAAGCTGATTAATGTTTTAATGAGTCACAATTTTGTGGCATTTAATAAGCAGATTCATTAAACAGAAATTGGAACTACAACTTGACCTCGAGAACATGTACTTTCACTTATTTGTTTATTTATAAAATAACAATAAAGATTTAAAATTCATTGATAGTTTGCAAGCTATCGAACAAATAATATAGTTATAAAACAGATAAGATCGTTCTTAAAATTCAGTAATTTCAAGTATTAATCAATGCTGACTCGGTTCATTATGTAATCCAAAGAGTTTGCAAATCACGACTTTATCTAATTGCAAACAAATTGAAATCTCCTGCAAAATTTCAAAAGAACCCATATTGGGTCCAAAATGCCGTAATGTATTAATAACATATTGGTAAATATATTAATAAATAATTAAACCGGCCACCTCTTGTTATCTTCTGTATTATCCATCAATATTAACATCATGCAAACATAGTTTTATATCAAATGGATTCCGAAACGTAGAAATTATGAAACAATTTTACGTTAGAGTACTATCAAATGACTGAACGTTATATCTGGATACAGAAAAAAATCTCAAGAAAGATCATAATATACGGCAGATAAATCTTAAGCCTCATCAACACTTATCCATAATCCATAAAGTACATACAATTTTGCATATAGTAGCCAACTCAAATGCTACATATGATTTCTCAATTGAATAACTTTCTGAAGCCGTTGAAAATCTTGAGAGCCCTCAATTCGCCACTTCTAATATCTCTCAACCTCCTTCTCAGTATCTGGTGTACAAAAACAAAAGGAAGTTGACGATCATCACATCAGTAAGAAACAACAAGAAGAATATCAACTTTATTTTATGCATAGGGTTGGTTGCAAGCAAGTTCAAGTAGCTCGAATAGCAACTTGAGTTCAGCAGGAGTATCTATGTTCAAAGCTCAAATACTGTTCAAAGCTCAAATACTCAAGCTTGAGCTATTGTTTTTTTTATTTTTAAAAATCATACAACCAACATTTTCCCATTTATCTTTTTCATACGTTACACGTGTCAACAATTTAGGTTTATATAATTTAAGGATAATCTAGTTAATGTATGCCACACTCGAGCTAGATTGATACTCAAAAAAGTCGAGCTTGAGTGATGTTAAAAATCCTAGAATCAAGTTTGAGCTTGAAAATTACTCCTCAGCCAAACTCAAGCATTGAATTTGATGCCGAGTTGAGCTCGAATGCACCAACCCTGTTGAAGCATATGTATCAGTGCTTTGTACACTTGCAAAAATGAAATGATTAACATTACGTACGGCAGTGTGTTCTATTGATAAATGATGTTGAATCCAAAGTAATCTGCTATGACATTGTTTGAACATTGAAAAGAGGGATGATTATACGTGTTATCTGTGCTTCATGCATTTGAAAAGTAATCAAATGACAGATTATACGTATATTCTGTGCTCCATGCATTTGAAAAGTGATAAAATGACGATTAAGGAAAAAACGAAAATAAATTTTTCAGAAGAACTATTGCTTTAAAATAGACAGAAAAAAATATGCAGGATTTGAGTACTCCCAGTTAATGTATTATTTTGTTTAGATTGTTAAATAAGAGAAGCTATTAGCCGTCAAGATCAAGAGACTTCTTACATATTGTGCCCGGAACAATATTCTTTGTTCGCTTGTACATAAATCCACTGCTAGCTGTTTCAAGAACACTTTTCGGTTCAAGAGTTTTGGATTTGTCACATCTAAATCCATTGTTCCACTTTCCTGTCATATAAAAGGTAAACCGAGTAATCTATTAGAACATATATTTAGTGAAAAACCCTAATATACACTTGCCATAAAACGCTGTTTAATTATTGCTTTGGGAAGAAATATAATGTACTTACTTGAAGAAACTTGGAATACTTGGATATACCAGCCTCACAAGCATCCAAAATAAATTGCAGTGCTTCTTCTTCTATTTCAGGATATCTTGTATCCTTCTTCGATGTAGTCTTATTTGATGCTGCAGCAGCCATCTGTAAACGTTTGTTGTGAGAGTTCTCTTATTATCAAAACCTACAGTCTTTATCATGCATGTGGCACCAGTCAGATCACGTTGATCTTTTGGAGGTCATATATAAATCTATTTAGATCCCGTCCAAGTCATCCTACTTCATTAAGGTGTAAGTCTGATTGAACCAGTTCATAAGTCTATTGAGTCACTCAACACAAGCTCAATTGAGTTTGAGGTGTTTTGAGATTGAGTACGAGTTCACATTTACCTTTTTAAAAGCTCTTGAGCAGGCTCATAAGTTTAATACTAAATTTGTAATAATTTTATAATAAAATTTTTACAACACAGTTCGTGAAGTTCACAAGCTTGCCAAACAACATGAGCCAGCTCGCGAGCTCAAGATCTTGTGCTTAAACTTCTCAGTGTTGAGCACAATGAGTTTAGCTCGAGTTTGATTTTCAACTCAAGCTTGAGCATGTGAAATGGCACAAGCTCAAGTTACTTACACTTCCTAAATTTCAACGTAGCGATGCTCATGTGCTTGTGTTGAGTATAGCAAGGACAAAAACGCACTCAGATAGTTCATCTGACCTCATCAAACTGGCTTCTCATACTCGGTGGGCTTACAGCTAGACAAGCGTATGCCATCAATTCCACCGGCCAACCTGTTATTTGTAAGGGATAACAATGTGACCTGTTACAGCAGATGGTAATTCACAGATAAGTATCTTATTGAGGAATCGTATAGAAAACATATTTTTGATATGAAATTTTGTTCCAGCAAGAAAATGAGAGTCATTTTCAAGCACTAACGCTGACAGGCCCTGCTTCTTCAAAGCTTCAAATTTCTCGTTGTAACATTTGTCTGATTTTTTTATTGACAACGACAACTCAACCGAGTCACGAGGATTGGTGCCTTCTCGAGGAACAAATCCATAGGAAAGCAAAAGCTCTCCATTAGATTTCCTCCCATACGATATAAAAACCTGCATAAAACCATGCACAACTTACATACCAAAGACACTATTGCCTCATGTATGATCTTATCATCTGATATATAAAAGAAAATCTGATTATCTTCTATGCTTGTTGTTTGAAGATTTCTGTGATCATTCAACAAAAGAAGGGAATTTACCCTGAAAAAAACTACAAGTCTACAACTACAGATTATCTGGCACGCATAAAGTTTCAAATAGAAATATAAGCAAACTCTTAAAGAGAACCCAAACATATTTAACTCAACCCCTATCCCACGGTCTTAATAGTAAAACAGATGAAAAAAGGGTAAGCTACAAAAACACCCTCATATTTTTTATAATTTTCAAAAAACCCCATGTGAAATATCAAAGAAAACCGCTTGCACTTTTAATCTGAAGGTGAAACCCCTAGTAAAAAAATTAACTAAGTTATCCTATGTTAAATTTTAAAAGCTAAAAATAAATTATTTGTAACTAAAACTTCTCTGAAACATACTTTTTGTGAAACATGTATTTTTAAGTGTCCATACATGGATGTATGCGAAAACTGAAGTGTCTGAAATTTAAAATGATTTTCGAATGTATCAGAAAAATATATACAACTCTTTCTTTATTGTTTATAACACATTAAAAGTTTCAAAGATTTTTTAAAGATTGATTTTGCCAAAATCAAGTAGAAAAAGAAATATATATTTTATTGCATTCAGAACTCCATTTTAAACCTAGAAAATTTTTAATTTTTTTTTATGTAATTTCATATATAGGAGCTTTAAAAAATGTGTACCACAAAAAAATTATGGTAGGAGATCTCAACTACAAATTTATTAAAACAAAAGGGGTTTTAGCTAAATAAATTATTGCATAGGGGTTTTAGCTAAAAATTTAGCATTACAAAGGGGTTTTAGCTAGTTAGTTTTTAGCAGGGGGTTTCAATTTTTAGCTTATTGACTTTTCATTAAGGGAATTTATGAAATATAAAAAATAACACATGGAAGGTTGATGCAATTTATCTAGGAAAAATTGAACATGAATGAATTGAGAAAATACTTTGATCTCTTTTACTAAAACTACATCGATTCATTTTAATGGAAAGCATTTGTTTTACCAAAATGATTTAAATTATGATCAAAACCGAAATACATGGACATTGGGAATGAATATAAGCAAAATGGCATATGATGTCCGAAATGATCGAGTTATTCCTGAAGTTGGTTACTCATGAATGCTGATAAAAATGATAATATTAACACGCTGGTAGCTCGTACCTGCTCACCTGGCTGATAAGCTCGATCTGTAGTGAACACAACTCCCCGAGAAGATTTATCGTAATCTAGAAATGTTTCCACCTAGATCAATAAAATAATCTATCAAAATTATAGATCCTGTCAACTACGTTTAGGGGAACCAAAAAAAAACAGTGATACCTCACAACTATGATTCAGCATATCTGCCCAAGGAACCAAAGCAACCCTTCCATCCATGGATGGTAACCGGACCTGTTTCCATAACAACCATAATTTTCATGGATTTGAGTTCAACTAGACAAATCTAAGAATAACAACATAATTGCATCTTACAAGGAGCATAAAAACCTTAGTAATCTATCTATTTTCGCTCCACTTCCTTTGACCTCTCGTTCTACCTCTGTCTCTGTTGGTGTGCGATTGTACAAATAAAAGCAATTTGAGATTAAACTGTAGCTTCCATAATAGAAAAAGCACTTACCAAGCGAGAGAAAAGAATGCCAAATGACCATTTAAATGTCTCCATGTTGAATACCTATTGTAACACCCATCATATGTATAAGCTCAATGTGTATACGCTAGAGCAGAAAAAATACAAGTTGCCAAAAAAAAATTATAAAATTCTAGCGCAAACTCAACCGCAAAAAACAAAGCAAAGATAATAGGACAGTGAATACCCATTGAAAGGGGAACATAACATGTGGAACTATCACTCATCATTTTGCAATTAACCAAAAAGAGACATTATAATCAATGGCATGGCCATAATTAATAACCAAAATTATCTTTTTATCTTCTCTTTGAACAAGAGTTTAGGACAAGGGCATGGGAGAGTTGAGCCTGACTCTTGCACCCCATTTATTTCTCTAGTTTCCATAATTTTGTCATATGGAAACTTAATATTTATCGAACAAAAAATTGATAAATGGTTTACAAATTTCAGTGTCACATATATAACCATTATAATGGATGCATACCTCTTCTGGGAATAAACTAGGATGCTTGGAAAATATCCTGAGTCTCAAGTCATTATACCTGCATAAGATATTATGATGTAATGAAGTAATAAGCAAGCACAAAAAAATTATTGAACCTTAAGTTTCATTATATAGCAATAAAACAGTGGCAACAAAGTAGATCCATATGTAGTTCATGTGCAGAGAAATAGAGAAAAGAACCCATACGTTCCAGTAACATCATTGATCCTTTCAATTGCCCGTTGTCTTATCTGTGAGGCTTCAAGATATCTGTCTAGCTCTGAGCGTGTCCTGAAATTACATGGAGTTGCTGTAGAGAAACTTTCTGAGCCTGGAGCAAATATAATATTGAAAAAAAACAAATATCCTTCAGACCACCAAATAAAGCTTACCAGTACAGAAGTGAATATGGTTGTCTCGGTAAGGCTGATATGTAGTTACTCCATTTTGAAGAGTTTGTTAGACTTGCCTCACTAATCAAGTAGGTGGCAAGCAGTGGCCAATCTGGTACGCTGTACTGTTTTAGTACCTCACCTGCCTCTTGATAGCTCCACTCCTGTCATTCACAGCTCCAAAACCAGAGTAGGGATAAGTCGGTAATACAGATGGTCAGACTATGTAATAAAAGAAAATTAATTCAATAGCAGGAAATAATCTAATTATTAAAGAATTAATGAATTTTCTTGGGGGAAGAGGCTATCTCACTAGGTTCTACAGGAAAATTTAAATAACCAGCTGCTAAGATGAAATACTAGCAGTGAGATAATGATATTATTTGAAAACCATTTATTTAATGGTAAATTGCTATTGATTTTTATATTTTAAACACTTATGCCCAGGATTTTTATATAGCCTCCAGAAATCAATTACCAAGAAGACATTATGGTGCGCAGTTTTCTTCAGAAATTATCTGTGAAATTTACTCCACGAATGGTTGCATTCAAAATGTACATTGTGATATATTTAATGGTCAGAAGAAAGTAAACAGATAGAAATCCTATACACTACATCACTACACATATTCCATCTCAGACACGTGATAATCTCTTAAACAAAATCTTCATTTTTACAAAGCATCATAACTAGGGAGGCAAGTTTTCTTTCATTGGGCTCTCCTCCTTAAAACACTCAAAGATATTGCAATCAAGGAGTTAAGTAACATCTCCACCAAATCAATTAACCACGCTCAAACTCAAGAGTGAAAAAAATCCAAATTTTCCTAAGACTGAATCAATCAAAAACCAAAAAGAGAGAACCATCAAAACGTACAGAATCAGCAGTGATGAAGAGCGAAGGAGGCACAAAAAGCAGTTTTTCACCCTTCCTAATATTCTTCATAGCCACCAGGCCCCGCTCCCCTACTTGGACTTTCTGTATGGCCATCTTCTGGCGAGGCAGGCCACAGTCCGACAGCCATTGCTGCAGAGCCGAAGCATTTTGTACCGAGTCAATATCGCAACCCCACGTAACGGCGGTGGTTCCGGCTGCGCTCTCACTGTCAGTAGCGGCCGTATATAATGATGAGCACCGAATCCGGTGGAATCTTTTGACGGAGCAGTGGTAGTGGGAACGATTTTTGGTTCTGCAGTGAGATGGGTTCTGTGAAAGGCTGGGAATCAGTGTAGTTTGGAGGATTCTTGAAGCATCGGCCATGGCCATGGCCATGGCTATGGCTTTGCTTAGTTACTGATACTAATGTTTCACCTTATCCTCTCTGTTTGTACATGATGACTCGCGCGGAGTGTCTGATTAATGTTTTAAAAAAGATAATATAAAAATTTAACAGCAATGATGATGGGGATAATAGTATATTGTGAAACAAAATAAAATTGTGGTATTAAAATGATATTAATTAATATTTGGTTTTTATGGGGCAAAAAGGAGACTTTTTGTCTTAAATAATATCTATGCTTACTTAAAGAACTTAAGAGTAATCACTGTCATTGTACATTTTTACGCTCATCTCAAATTATAAGTTTTTTATTTAATAAAAATATCACAAAAATCATTTAGTAAATTGTATCTAATATATATCCCTAATAATTAGTTGTGATTTTGAATAATGATCAGTAACATAAATTTTACTTATCTTGTAATATTGGTTGCTTTAATAAGCAGCCTAATTTTAAAACAAAAAACAACCTACCAAAATCTTCGAGAGGACGTGTTTACCAGCGACCCTCCAAAAAATGTTACGATCAAACTATGGTTTTCAAGTAAACTCCGATTTAATAGATGTCACCGAATATAGCGACCATACCTAAAGCCCATTAGACTTTTAGATGTTATTTGAGTTCAGCTGTTTTCTTTTTTCTCCACAAATACTCTTCAAGTCTTCATAGGAAAACAAAAAACAAAACCAAACACAAAAAGATTCCCAAATGAAAAAGTTAGTATACAACATCAACCAACCATTATATCACCACATAAAAAATAAAATGCATAGTGATGCCTGATCATAGTTTCTTGAATGGAAAAATGGGCATGTGATTTAAGTCGATACATCATGTTAAAACAAAGATCACTCAAGGAATACATATCGTGGCATTGCTTTCCTCTAGTATTATAGTTCATAGCATCAAAACATTTCATGAACGATATATCATTGATTGTCACCCCGGTTGAATAGGCGAGAAACAAGTCCAACCCTCCACCAAGGTGTCATGGGAAATTCCTCTTTCTTGAGGGATATAAGAGTAGGCTGACCACTCCGTCCAGTGTCAACCTCCGAGGCAACCTCTTTCCTACCTGTTGCTAAGGGCCTGCAGTTTATATTACAAAAAAGTTCAGCAGGGCAAGCTCAGGATAAGTGTCATTGAATTGTATATAGTTCGGTGTTATAGGGATCTTCCAATGATCATGCTTAATTAGAGATGGCTCATTTAACTAAATTGGCCCGATGAAGCATCAGCTAGACATCCTTCAAAATCAGGTTAAAATCAAAATGCAGTTCCAATTGCAAATTGCACAAGTTTTAAAGTGAAAAGATAATATTTCCGTCTTCAAGCAGCAAGAAGGCAAATGTAATTTGTAAGATTTTGTCATATCTTAAGAGTGAACAGATTTTTTCTAACTTGTTGATACTTTGCAATATAACAAATTCAAGTGCAACTCATTTCTGAAGAGAAACACAACATTGTGTTGATTTTCATAATTTCATTCAGCCCAATTAAAGTTGACCTGCTGCATAACTATAAATTATTATTTTCCAGCTAATCTGTACATTGGTCTGATTATGATTTTGTAAGTAAGGAATCTGAAACAGATGCCAGCAAGTTTAATCTAAATGTGCGAGCTTATAAACTTAAATCAAATATTCATGAAAACTAAAGAAGTTGAACCTTCTGCTGGCGAGATTAAAATAGCACTTAGGGATATTGATAATGACAATCCCCTGGACCTGATGGTTTTGGATATCTGTTTTTCAAGAAATCATGGGACATAGTTGGATATGATGTGTTTAAGGCTGTAGAAGAATTCTTTATTTCAGGGAAACTCCTCAAGCAATGGAATCACACTTCTATTGCTCTGATCCCTAAATCAAAGAATGCCTCCAAAGTTCATGATTTCCAGCATAAATCGTGCTGTTCTATTTTCTACAAGACCATTTCGAAAATATTCACTAATCAAGCACAGTCATGAAGCAACTTATTGACGATTCTCAAGCTGCGTTCATTCAAGGACGGTCCATTGTGGATAATATACATTTGGCTCAAGAATTGCTTCTTCACCGTACCAGGAAACATGTATCACCTAGATGAACTTTAAAAGAGGTTCACAGAAAGCTTATGATCTATCCATTGGGATTATCTTAGAGAGAAAATGACTTGTTTGCAGGTTGTTAAAGAAACTCAACTCTCTAGGCACTGTTAAAATCTCTTTAGACGAAAATTCAAGAATGACTAGAAATAAACAAACTCGTGGGCTCACATCAAGCACTGTTAAACTTTTCAGAGGGGTCTACCGAGGTACTTCTTCCCTGGCAAAGATGTGGTTCATGGCTATGACATATATCATTTTTCATATTTGGAGTGCAAAGAATCATTGGCTTTCTGAGAATGAATCTCAGAGGGTGAATGACATCTTCCGCAAAATACATATTTCTATTCAGTGTTGTATGAGGTTTTGAGTAATCTTTGTATGTTTGAAGTTAGTGGTTAGTACTTAGTTGTTAATTGAAATTTGAAGGAGTTGATGTTCTTTTACTTTTCTGGACATACCCAATTATTTGTTAAAAAAACGAAAGAAGTCATAGCATAAGATACGTACGCAGGAGGAACCACACCCTCATAGGCAAAGGTTGACACTCCTTGTCGCTGCTTATGCTTGGGATTCACAGAGCACAACACATAAACACGCCCACGTCGTTTCACTGTCCGACAAAACTCGCACATTTTTTTAACTGAAGAGCGCACCTTCATTCTGTAATGTAGTAAGAGAGATAAATAAAACTATCTAACCAAAGTTGCCAAATTTATGTCTACCCAAACTTTCAATAACTATTAAATTAATCCCAAAATTCCATCTTTAGCAGTGTACTGTCGGCACATACTACAAAAGAGCAAATTATATACCACTTTTCTGATGGCCAATGTTCAAAGTTCAAACTGTAGTTGGTGATGGAAGTTTCCTACTTTCATGACATAGAGATAGAGATACATCACCTTGTAACCAACCAAATTGTCACAATTAACTTTCAGTTGAACATCACACAATGGAGAAGTTCTAGGCGATTCCAAACATGTCATCACTCTCCTAAATATGTTTTTTCGTCAACTTAAAGCAACAGCATTTGAGAATATTATAAAAAAAATACAGCATTTGAGAATAGATCACGATCCTGCTTCGACTAAATTCATTTCTATTCCACCAAGTATGGAGATTGAAGATATTCTCCTCTTACTTATATTTTTTAAACAGGAAGCCTAGTTTTATCATGGAGATCCTTCAAAAGACTACATCTTGTTTATCAACTAATGCACCAACATCAAGAATTTAGAAATCAAAAGTACAGAACAGAAATAAAAAAACGACTCCTCTGCAATCACACCAAAAAGTTTCACTGGATTAAGCAATTGATTACCAAGACCAAGCATTTGCAGGTACGAAAATTCATTAATCGACCTCTCTTATATAAATAAAAATATAAAATATATAAACATATGAATGTTACTCAACCTCTCTTGTATGATATAATTGCTTAAAAGCACACTTTTTTTTGTATAAAATTAAAAGAACACTTCCCGACAAAAGCAAATGGGCATCATCTCACACTAAACACGATAATCAGCTAATAATATTATGACCCACGTAAATTCAATTTCTAGTGAAGTTCAAGGACTAGACATGAATGAAAACACCACAACAAAAAACCAATCTGAAATCTCAGCAGAAAAGGAACCATTTTGCGAACACAAGATTCTTGATAGATTTAGTACTCTATACGTTTAAAGTTTTTTAATCGATGAACTGAATTGTACCTTAAATCTTGAAGCTTTAACAAGAGTTCCTATGGAGAATGGAGGGAGCGAGGGAGAGAGCTGGAAATGAGAGGACGAAGAAAAATACAGGGGCCCAAGTAGACAGTTAGAGGCCCATAAAAATGGACCAAGCCCAGAAAAGCTTTCAATCAATCTATTTTTTTTTAATAAGTAAATGTAAATTATTAATTATTATAATTATAAAATAATAAAACATGTAAACTGTGCATATCAATAATTCATAACTCAAAATACATATAATTGAATTTTTCTAAGAATAGCATTAAGGTCTGATTTCTGCCTTTCATTATGTTCCAAGTGATGATGTAGTCATTTGAATATAAATTGATCGAAAAAAATTTAGTATAAAATTAAACAATTACTAAAGACTTTACCACTGTTCATATAAGTTAGATGCATCCCAAGAAAAATGATAACACTCGGATTTATGATAAGTCATAGCAACAAATTTATTGATGTGTTTCATGAAAAAAACTTGTGTGAGACAATCTCACGTGTCGTATTTTGTAAGACGGATCTGTTATTTGTGTCATACATGAAAAAGTCTTACTTTTTATGCTAAGAGTATTACTTTTTATTGTGAATATCGGTAGGGTTGACATGTCTCACATATAAAGATTCGTGAGACCGTATCAAGAAACCTACTCTTGTTTCGTTTGATAATGTAATTCGAATCCCAAATACTTTTTAATAAATCTAAAATTTTCAATTCAAACACATCAAAAACTCAACTTCAACGAAAAAAGTACATGTACTAATTGGTAAAAACTTGTGTTAGACGGTTTCACAGATTGTATTTTGTGAGACAGATCTCTTATTTGGGTCATCCATGAAAAAATATTATTTTTTATGCTAAGAGTATTACTTTTTATTGCGAATATCGATAGGATTGACACGTCTCACAGATAAATATTCGTGAGACCGTCTAACAAAAAACATAATCATGTTAATTTTGGAATTGGGAGTATTTATGAAGCGCAAATATACTACATACAATTATTTAACGAAATCCAAAACCACATAATTTCTGACCACTCAAAAAACAATATCCAATAAAATGCATGATTCACAAATATTAATAATTTTAATTGTGTAAAAATATACTTACCAAACAATTAAACATATAATCTCGTGACATTTCACATAGAGAGATAAAAGAGGATTTCGTTTCAAAAGTTTCATATAAAAGTTCAGATTAAATTTTCAAAATCAAGGTGACACGTTAAATATAAATACATAATTTCTCCACAGCAAGAACAAAGCATGATGATCAATAATTTGTTTCACTTGTACAACTGTTCGAGCTCATCTTTAAATTTGTTCTTCAATGACTCCCTCTTCAACTTCAGAGCTGCAGTAACCAAGCCAGTTTCTGGAGTCCACGGCTCCGGCAACAGCGTAACCTTTGCTGGAACTTCAAACTTTTCCAGTTTACCCGCCTTGGCTGCCTGCAAGTTATACCAATGGAATGAGTAAATGCTATGTCACAGGGATACAGACGTGCCAGTAACATTTGACAAGGATATGCTTTTGAAAAACGTAGAAACCAACGCTTGTCGTTCACTCAAACGATCTTTTTCTCATGTCCTTTCTTCTGGTAGGAACTTGCATAGTTTTTACTTCTGTTCACAATCGAGATATAACTTTGTATAATCCCGTACTATAATTTTTTCTTTTTAAATTATTTTTTTTCTCCCGTGTCTGCTCATCCCCATATCTGACCAAGAACCCAACACGATGAGTGAGCATTTTCAAAAAGTATATGGACTTAGACGGTTTAAAAGGCTGTGGGCTGATTATGTATGCATGCATTATGCAACAACATAGCAAAACTTTTAAGAAAAATCACAAATACCCAATAGAAACAAGAGGTTGACAAGGGTAAATATTCGATGGAAGTGAAATAGGAACAAACCTTGGAAAGTGATTGTTGAACCTCAGTCTTCGCTTCAGTTTTTTTGCACAGATCGGGAAAATCCTCATACTTTATTCCAGATTCACGGGCCCATCCCTCAAGAGCCTTACGTGAAGGCACCACGAGGGCCACACAAAAGTTGTGGAAGGGATCCGCGTAGACCATAAGACAATCAACATATGAGCTCGACGACACTGCTGCCTCAACCTGAAATTATCAGGCATTTGATGAGTCAAATTCTACTCAAATCAAACAAAATATCAATGCTAACGGACCTCATCCACTTAATCGATTCTTAACAAAAAGCACAAATACTAGATCATAACCTTAAGACGGAAGATCAAACCCAATGCATTAATATCATGTAATTAGCCAAAGATGAGAGATAAATCCCAAACAATAGTCTATCTGGCGACAGACCAACCAAGTTTATTACCTACTCCACAACTGGTTGTGAAACTGGTACATTACCTTTGCAAGAGAAATGTATTCGCCATGTTGAAGCTTCACAATATCTTTCTTCCTATCAATAATCTCAAGACATCCATCAGGGTGAAACCTTCCAATATCACCGGTGTAGAACCAACGCATGCCTCTCTCATCGACCTATATGAGAGAAATACATTAGTCAGAAACTAGAAAGAGGTACAGTGGTTGCTTAGTTAACATGTCCGCCGAAAGCAAGTTTGCACCTTGTACACCTCTTTAGTTTTGGAATCATTGTTAAAATAACCAGCTGTCACGCTGTGTCCACCAATAACAATCTCTCCCCGTGGCATTGGCTTATCTACAACGGTATAACCACCTTCTTCCCAAGACACGAGCTGCAAAGATAAGTACCAAAAAAAGAGTTAAAAAAATTGTGTGATTTCCAAAAAATGAACATTTCAAAATTACACCTAGTAGTTTCTTTTGCCTTTGCATTTTATAATTTTCAGCACAAGGTGTTAGCTATAGGCCCTCAGGACTGAAATGTATAGGGCAGCTTATTCGAGTTAACTAAAACTATCAGGTCCAACAAGCAGAAACATATAAAAAACTGGAGGTTTATAATTTTTTGTCACTCGCAGAGAAAGAAGGTAACACATTAATTTGCCTTGATAGTAAAATAAATTTAGAACGTAGTGTTAGTTTGAGGGCCAAATTTACTGAATCAGTAAAGAATAGAGAAATGAGAGTGTTATTCTAGTCTTTGCATCTTTGACCTCTAGTGTCCAACATCAAAGAGAAACATGTAACTGTGAACAAATTACCCCATCAAAAAAATATTGTCAACTGACTTTGAAGAACAACCACAACATTTGCTGCCTGATTGCAAGATAAGGATTTATCGAAAAGTAGATTACAACATATGACATATGGTTATGGGAGGCGCTCTTGAATATTGTTGTGAACGCAATATTTAATAGTTGGATGAAGAATGAATTCTATTAGGTCACGCTTGGTTCGAATGATGAGATTATTGAATTACAGGCAAATGAGTGATAAAAAATTATAGATAAAGATGTGTAATATCAAATATGTGAAGATAAAATAATGTTATGTTTGGCTTGAGTTTTATGAATATGATTAAGAAGAGTGTGACATTATGCCCAAAATACCCCTGGTATTAAGTAAGGAGGGTTTGACTTATTATTATGCGGGCAAAGTGCATTTTTGGTATAAAATGGGTGTATTTAATATATGGATTCTTAGTCCTTGGGTTAGAGATGGATAAGCTTAATTGTCCACCTTTACTACAAATTTGTCCTTCTTTTGGCTTTTGATTAAATGAGTTTAGTAAAAAAAAGTGAACCAAACTTAGGTTTAGACATAAAATCGTTCCTTTATACCACCTTATCTCTCACACCAAACACAGCCCAAGGATGATGCCTCAGATATTATTCACTTCGCTCACTTCAGCAACGAAAAACCCACATTTAAATTCAAATAACATTTGGTATCAACATAAATTTTACCTTGACGTAGCAACAAGGAAGTGGAGGACCAACACGCCCAACAGAAGGGTCATCCCACTCTGAAAAGGCAGCTCCCGCACATGTTTCTGTTAGGCCATATCCTTGACCAATAGGCGCCCTATAAACAGATCCAGGTGCAAAAAAAAATATCTAAGACAATTTGAAAAATGTAGACAACTCGTTAAGCGGAAACAATTGCACTGGTTGAGTGGATGCTACGATTATTTCGGTAAAGTAAAATTATAGAAGAAATACCCCATGCAAATATTGATAAATCTCTGAGCATCCCCAGATAAAGGAGCTCCTCCACAAAGCATAAGTCGAATTTCTCCACCAAGAATAGACCTTATCTTCTTAAAAACAACAATATCCCAAACGAGACTTTCTATACCCCAGGCACCAAACCAGCTTCCCTCGATAGTTGCCAGTCGGCGATTGTACGCAATATTGAAAAGTTTTTTCACAAAACCTCCCTTCTCATCAACCTGACACAAAGAAAAGGATACATATTAAAGAAGATAAAACTTAATCTCCTCCACTTTTACAACCTCATACACGCACACACACACACAAAGCATAGTGATGAAGAATAAAACACAGTTTGCAAAAGACCTTCTTCAGAACTCCGTCTCTAACACGGTCTAGAATAGCTGGAACAGCTGCCATCAATGTAGGCTTCAACGCAGATGCATCTCCCTGTGTTCCTTTTTTTATTTTGTTGGAGGTGTCTGTTAATGTCAGTGCCGAGCCATAGCCAATTGCGGTACCTGCAGTCAACATCACAGTCTAGAAGAGCACAAAATCTTAGAGCTAGAAGAATTATCATCACTGACCGCAACAACAAAAACTTTAATTAACATGCTACCTCGGCAGCTAATTCAAAAACATGAGCTAAAGGCAAGTAAGCCAGATAGACATCTTTGCAACCAATTCCTGGAATGACTGTCATAACAGCAGCTGCAGTGGCTACAATGTTTCCATGAGTCATCATAACACCCTTCAAAGCAAATATGAATCATTAATAATCAGAGTTGTGAAGATTACATATGCATGTGAATCAGAGTTCATGTTAAAATAATAAAAAAAAAAATCACATTTTGAGAGCAAAATGTGGCAGAAAGCAGAATCAGCATTATTCAACATTTTCTCCAACACACTGAGTTTCTAACACCATATTAACTTCTCTTACAGACAACTTTTAAAATCATCTCATTCAGAAAACAGGTTACATATTTTTTTGTTTCAGATATCCCCTCTTCATGACGATCCAGAAGATGCAATTAAAAGGGTTTGTTTATAAACGTGCATTACAACCCATAGAAATTGATTTCCACTGAAGAAGAGCGTACTGCATTTGTGAACCAAGCAGTAGATTGAATTCAATGCATGTCCATCAGCATAACGACAATTTCATTCAAACCTTAGGAAGGCCTGTACTGCCACTTGTGTACATGATGACAGCGATATCTTTCTTGATGGGCAGCCTAGGACGAGAAGGATTATTGCTTCCAAGTTTTTCCACCTCCGAAAAAGAGAATTCCCTCCAATTTCCAATATCTTGGGAAGCATTGGAACCATTTGGCGTGTCTTCATCATCAATACAAATAACCTGGCTAATGGTTTTCAAACTAGATCTTACTGCTGCCAACTTCTTCAATTGCTTGGAGTCACAAATCACAGTTGATACTTGAGTCTGGCAAATATTGGAGAAAGTAAGTAATACTCGCTGATGGAGTTCTTACAAAGACGATTTCAAAACAAAATTTTACCCAACCGGGAAAACAACAAAAACCAAAAGCATACTAAAGTGAAGATACAAGATAAAATAATGCACATGGAAATTCAACAGGAAAAAAGTTTAGAAGTGAGGAATTGATTACAACCTCATTAAGTGAGTGAATTAGGGCGTCATCCCCTAAGGAAGCATAAATTGTAACAACAGTGATGTTCTGCCGGAAGCATGCCTGACACCAAAGAGCAAGAAAAATTGGTAATCACACAGAAAAAACTCGGAAACAAAAATAAAAAAGTCCAAAAATATACTCCAGAATTTCTAAGGTTACGAAAGGGCAAGTAAAATTGGTTATGTTACAGAAAAGAATCAGAAAGAAAAACAATATAGAAGTTCAAAAACCTACACGATAACTTTAAACATTACCTGAAATGCAATCATCCACTCTGCGCAGGTTTCAGAAAAAATTGCAGCACGAGTGTCCACATCATGGCTTATTTGAAGAAGACCAGACGCAAAGTTACAGGCACGTGTAAAAGCCTGCCCATAAGTTTCCCACTGGTACTCTCCCAAATGAAGTTTCTCGAATTTTCTCCCATCGCTAGCTGTTTCAAATTCCTTCCCAATTACTTTTCTTGTCCCAAGAAACTTTTCATGGGAATGTTTTTTACAGGACTGCTCGAACAAAGCCGCCAAAGTTGTAGCCCCTTCCCAAGGAACCTCGACCAATTTGGCAGATCTAGCATTACGCATTACCAAGTCAGTCTCACCAACAACTTGAACCGGAACACCTCTCTGCTTCGTCTTTCTTTTTCCCCCAAGGAGCACGGCAAGAAGTATAGGTATAACTACAGCCACGATGACAGCACAAACAGTTCCATATACACCATTATCTTTAAATGTCGAAAAAGAAAAGCCACCCCCCGCGTCGTCCATCTTGTTTGTGTTCAAGATACTTCTCTTTGACCCAGTCGCGATAAACTTTCGATGATCGACATTGAAACATTTCAAAAGGTTAGCCATATTTGGAGAAATATCAGAAACATGAAAATCAAACATCGTGTAGCTTAGTTAATATTATGTTCACGGAAAATTGCAAAAATATCATCATTACAAATTAAAATACGATCAGCGGATAATCTTATAAAGCAATTCAAAGCACACATATATGGGACCAGACTCTCCTTGGCACTACTCAAACGTTGTGTTTCAGACGAGATCCCCATAACTACTGCATGGGAACCAATTTCTTTCAAACGGATGGGTCTAGGCAGAACAAAGATTTGTAATGAGGAAAAGATTGAGGAGCAAAAACTACAATTTCGAAAAGATAACATACAATTTGGTTTACAGAGAAAACAGAACTCTTGCCCGACACAAGAAAGATTAAAACTAGAAAACACGCACCCAATACAACACATTCACAATAAAGCAGCTGATATGAAACTCAAATCATCCATGAATCAATTACCTCAGTCCATTTAACAGAAATTCCAAACAAGTTTCAGTTTTAATCCTGCAAACATCAAAATCGTGGAAAAAAGTAGGGATCTTGATGTATGCAAGCAATAATAACTGACTCACTCAAAGTCCGTCAGTGACCAATTCAATTCAAAAACGAAAAATAAAATGCAAGAGCTGATCACACAAAATTTCATTAAAAAACATCAATATCGCGATCATACACATGGATATAGATTAAGAACAAAAAAAAATCACTTTCTATGAAAACAATAACATACCTTAGTGGGATTTTGAAGATTTTGGATTTCTCAATCTGGAAAATTAGAAAGCTGGCAGCTGGATCGGGCAAAATTAGGAAACTTGGTGTGTGCAATAGTATGATATTAATACCAATTACCCAAGAGTTTGGTTTCGAATACAATACATATGTATTACTATTATATGTATGATATATGTATGTGTTTATGTCTATCTATCTCCAGTCCATTGGGGCGGGTGGCACTTTTTTCCCTGAGTAAATACAACGTGAAGGAGCTAATCGCATATATTGTGACAACTGAAGAATACAAAAGACATGAAATTTTAAAAATATTATTAGCCTCATATTTGCATTTCATGTTATAAAAACACACACATGTCTACCTTTGATAGACGATCTTATATCTGCTCTTAAAAACACAACGGTCTAAAATTGGATTTTCTGTAGTGGAATAATGTATAAAAATATTAGATCTTACTGCCCTCATATTTATCATAATAATGAAAAGTATTTTATCATAACAACGAGTAATAATTTTTATGAGTGACATAAATAAGAGATTCATCTCACAAAATTAAATCACTCTACATTCTCAAGAAAAAATATTATGATATAAAAAAATACACATTACACGTATTATGCTTATCTCACATCAAAGGATCTCCATCATCCATTAGTTTTATGTAAGATGCCTTTGTTTTTTTTTTTTTTTACACGAGGTTGACAATTAGAGAGTCATATTTTATTTCTTTATTTTTGTATATGTGGGAAACTTCTTATAATTCATACAAGTAAAAAAAGTTTTATTCCGAAATACACTTTTTGTCTGAAAATTAAATAAATTTTATTAAAAAAAATTATAAGTCGAATAAATTTTTATTATCTCAAATCTTAGATTGGTGAAGAAGGGTGTGAAATGGTTGGCACACAGCCCTATGGTATATATTAATTTTATCACTATTTTAATTGGGTACGTGTTACACCTCGTTTGGCTGATGGAAAGGAAGCTCAAATATGGTCCTAGAAATTACGAATAGCGGATGAGTCATAACACGTGGAGTGATATAATTTTATAGACTCGCCCAACTTCCAGAATGTGATCCGTCGATTTCTATACGTGTACCTTATGTATATTTATTTAAAAGTTTTTGGGAAGATAAATATTTTTATATGAAATAATATTTATTTTTTGAAAAATCCAAAATTTAATAATAGATTAATCTATAAGTTTATGACATGTGTTGTAGGAACAATAAATGCAGAAAAATTTAAAATAATGGATGTACTAAAATGAGAGAGAGAGAGAGAGAGAGAGAGAGAGAGAGGAGGATTAGAAATAACCTGACATGTTCATTTGATGATTGTACGACAAGGTACTTATTACTGCTAGACCAATGCCAGTAATAAATAGGATCCTCCAAAAATCGGAAAAAAGTTTATGTGAGGCGATTTCATGGATCGTATTTTGTGATACAGATATCTTATTTGGATTATCCATAAAAAATATTAATTTTTATGATAAGAGTATTACTTTTTATTGTGAATATCGATAGGATTGACTGATCTCACAGATAAAGATTCGTGAAATCGTCTCACAAAAAACCTACTATTAAGATCTAGCTTTTTTTTGTTGTTTTTAACGGATATCGTTTACAAGAGAGTTCGATGTAAATTATAAGATGAAATATGTACAAAAATTTGTGTCAGAATACAGTATACATACAGTTGGTCATTAAATAATTTATCCCTCCCAAATCACACAGCCTTTTTTTTTTTCATTTCTAAACAGAGATCATATTTTGCTGGTCAATTCAATTGAAATGGAATGAATTGTCACAATATAATATGATAGAATGAGACCGTATAAATTGAAATTCGGTTGATATCAATGCTTATGATGAGACGACAAAAGTTAGGATTAAAAAAGACACACACACAAAATTAATTATCACGTGAGAGTTTTTCTTCAGTATCATCGAAAAAATCCAGGCCAGCTTTGTATCATAATTGCCGCCATTCGTTGAATCATAAGATTATAATGGCATTAATAAATAAACATATTCACCCAAAATATGTTGGAATCATCGATCGTAATGTTATAACCTAATAATCCTCTCTTATAATTGTCTAAGCCTGAGATCATTCAATCCCATTTCGAAAACGAATTAGTCAAAAATGCTGAACAAAATATTAGGCAACAAAATACTCAAAAATATATCTTTCCATACGATCTCTTCCCATGCACGGGCCCCTGAAAAACCTTCTGGCCATGCAGAGAAGAGATCACGGGCATTGAAGATCATCCATGTAGGAGGGCTGGCGGAACACTACTACATGGCTGTTCCTGCAGCAAGGATCATGGACAAGTACCCTAAGTTCATTCTTGCCCGGCCTGAGATATTCCGTCGGCCGTGGGACTCCATCGTCGGGCCCGAAGAGATCCTGGTCCCGGGCCAGAGATATTATGTGGTCCCAACCCAGACGGTGAAGAAACTCAGACGTCGGATCAAGAAATCATCCGATGATGATAGTTATTCTTACAGTGTAAGTAAATCCAGCATTAAAGCGAAATCCGGGACGAAAGACAAGGCCAAAGATCGTCATGTCTGGTTTCTTGACGTCGAAAACAAGAAGAAGGAATCAGGTTCAAGCAGGACCGGGAATCTGGTTCCTTGTGATCAAAAGAAGGGGAATAGTTGTATGAACGAAAAGGGTGTGAGAGAGAAAAGGTTCAGGAGGGACCGATTTGAGAATTCATGGGAGCCATCACTTAATGCCATTGACGAATGAGTATTGAGGGCCGCCTTCGGATTGAATACCTTTATCCTCTCTGTCCTCTGACAATTGCATGCAGTGAATCTGATCTTATTTTACGTTACTTTTTAAAAATTTTGGAAATAGTGATTGTTATAACCATATTTTTTCTGGTTAATTAATATTGTAGAGCGATAATAAAAGTCGTGATGGATCATATAAGATTGGGTTTTCAGGAATAACGATGCATACTTATTATAAAGTTTGTTTTTTATAGAATTGGTATTCCCTTGCTCTTATTCATTCACCCGTAGGTAATATATATAATCTTACAAACCAAAATTATGGCTAATATTATGGCTACAATTCAGTGCTACTATTATGGCTACAATTCAGATATATATATATACATAATATACATATTCTAGAAATAGAAGATTATTGGGATATTTTAATCTTAATACCCCCTCAAGTTGGAGCATGAAGATCACAAATGCCCAACTTGCCAAGTAAATACAAGAACTGGCGCTTGCCAAGAGCCTTGGTGAATATGTCGGCAAGCTGATCCTCAGTAGATACATGATACGTAGAAATAATACCGTCGCGGATAGCATCACGTACATAATGACAATCAACTTCAATATGCTTTGTACGCTCATGAAAGACAGGATTTTGAGCAATGTAGAGTGCTGACTGACTATCACAGTATAAGCGCATGGCTGGCGAATGTGTGACACCCAAACTTGAAAGCAAAGCTTTGAGCCATTTCAACTCTGAAGTGACTGCGGCCATGGAGCGATACTCGGCTTCTGCAGAAGACCGGGACACCGTATGTTGTTTCTTGGTTTTCCAAGAAATCGGAGAAGACCCGAGAAACACTATCCAACCAGTAAGAGACCGTCTAGTCAAAGGGCACGTAGCCCAATCTGAATCACACCAACCTGTTAGAGATAACTCACAATCGGTGCGAAGAAGAATGCCTTGACCCGGACATCCTTTTAAGTAACGGACCGTACGGAGCGCCGCATCCCAATGATCCTGACGAGGGTGTTGCATAAATTGAGCCAAGATATGAACTGAATAGACCAAGTCAGGACGGGTGGAGGATAAGTAAATGAGACGACCCACAAGTCGTCTATACCTGTCAGGATCAGCGAGCGAAGGGCCTTTGGCGAGAGCCAATGTGTGATGCTGCTCAATGGGAAAGCCAACGGGACGTGACCCCAATAAGCCAGTTTCAGCAATAATATCAAGAGTGTATTTTCGTTGACACAAGAAGATGCCCTCTGAATTACGGGCAACCTCAATACCAAGAAAATACTTTAGGACACCCAAATCTTTCATATGGAAACACTCATGCAAATATGCCTTGAAATGGTCAATAGCGGAAGCATCATTACCAGAAATGATGAGATCATCAACATACACAAGAACATTAAGTTGAACCGATCCCTGATGTAGAGTAAACAGAGAATAATCTGAATAAGATTGAAGGAAACCATAGGTCTTCAAAGAAGCAGCTAGCTTAGCAAACCAACACCGCGGAGCCTGTCGTAGACCATACAAAGACTTCTTAAGACGACACACTAAGCCAGGAGTGCGAACGTTGAAGCCAGGAGGAAGTTTCATGTAAACTTCTTCATCAAGATCACCATGCAGAAACGCATTATGAACATCCATCTGATGCAAAGCCCAATTCTTGACCGCTGCAACTGCTAAGAAGGCACGAACAGTGACCATTTTCGCAACTGGAGCAAAAGTTTCGTCATAATCAACCCCCTCAACTTGACGATTGCCGAAAACAACCAGACGGGCCTTAAGACGCTCTATTTGCCCATCTGCATGGTATTTAATTTTGTATACCCATTTAGAACCAAGAGCCTTTTTATGAGGAGGCAAAACTGTCATTTCCCAAGTGCCATTAGATTCTAAAGCAGCAATTTCTTTCTGCATAGCCTCGCGCCAACCTTCATGTTGCATAGCTTCTTTAAAAGAACGAGGCTCAATGCCCTCAGTGATAGCTGCAAGGAAAGCACGGTGTCGTGGAGAAAACTTATTACAATTCACATAATGTGCTATAGGATAAGAAGTACCTGAGGAGCTAGTAGAGGACGGTGAACACTCAGATGGACTCGAAGTTTGAACAGTGTGGGTAACAAAGTCACGAAGAAGAACAGAGGGACGCTTATCCCGCAACCCGCGCCCCAAGGCATCGGCACATGCAGGAGGAGACGAAAGTGCAGGGGGCACGGGAGGCAATGTGGGTTCCAATACAGTATCAGTCCCAATCGCAGGGGCTGCGGGGTCATCAACCAAAACAGATTCCAAGTCATCCAAAAGATCAACATCAATCCCCACATTAGAATCAGGCGGCGACGAGGAAGAGGCGGGCACTTGAGAAGTAGAGACAGTCTGGTAGGGAAATTCATTTTCATGAAACTTTACATCTCTGGAAACAAAGATGTCACCTGTCTGAATGTCATACAATTTCCACCCTTTCTTCCCATGTGGATAACCAATAAAAACACACTTCCTACTTCGAGGAGCAAATTTATTGCCTTTGGCCTTTTGATTGTGTGCAAAAGCTAAACAACCAAAAACCTTAAGTTCATTAAAATCAGGTGCCTTGCCAAAGAGAATTTCAAAAGGAGTTTTATTTTGGAGCAAGCCAGACGGAGTTCTGTTAATGAGATACACCGCACCAAGCACACATTCCCCCCAAAAAGTAATAGGAAGATTGCCTTGAAACATCAAAGCACGACCCACATTAAGAATATGTTGATGTTTGCGTTCCACACGACCATTTTGCTGAGGAGTCCCAACGCAAGAGGTTTGAAAAATAATGCCATGTGTATCAAAATAATCCAACATACATTTAAACTCCGTACCATTGTCACTCCGTATTAATTTGACATGTGTTTCAAACTGGCGGGCAATCATAGAAAGAAACGAACAAAAAACTTGATAAACTTGTGTTTTTGAACGCAATAAATAAACCCATACATCTCTTGAAAAATCATCCACCAAAGTAAAAAAATAATGTGCTCCACATGAAGAGGGTATAGTGTTCGGGCCCCATAAATCACAGTGAATGAGTTCAAAAATTCGGCTGGCTTTACTATCACTAACAGGGAAACTATCACGTTTATGTTTTGCTTGAGGACAAACATCACATGCTTTATTCAATTTCTTTCTAGATGTACTGGAAGAAATAGCCGGAACTAACTTGACTACTCTATCTGACGGATGCCCCAGACGGCGATGCCACAACTCAAAATCCGAAATCTCTGGAACCGTTACCACACACACTGTAGGAATCCGCCGAAAATAATAGAGTCCATCCTTACGTTCACCGGCTCCAATCACACTCCCCGAGCGTAGGTCCTGTATAGCACATAAAGAAGCAGTGAATTGTAAAAGACATTTAGAATCATCAATTAGTTGTGACACCGAGATTAAGTTGAAATGGAACTGTGGTACAAATAAAACATTCTCTAGTATCAACCCATCAGTCAACAAAACGCGGCCAGCCTTAGTAGCAATGGCATGTGCGCCGTTAGGTAACCCAACAGAACATTGCGGAATATGATGAGTGTCTATCAAACATGATTCAGTGCCAGTAACATGGTGAGAAGCACCAGTATCAATAATCCAGGAAAAGGAAGAGAGCTCACCCATCATCTGATCATGCTGGTGATTATTTATCATATTTAATAAAATCTGAACCTGTTCCGGTTTTAAATCATGCATAGAAAGGCCAGGAGACTCATGAGATGAATCAACTGAATCGCTCCCCCCACCTGCCACATCATTGGAAGTCACGACCATGGCAGCCGCGGCTTTGGGTCGACCACGAGGAGCATTTGGAGGAGCCGCAAGAGGTGGTTGTGCGTTGGGCCGTGCACGGCCTTGGACTCCACGGTTCCGATCTTCCCACCAATCCGGATATCCATGAATTTTGAAACAAGAATCGTTATCATGACCCGGTCGCTTGCAAGCAGAGCAATACAATTTGGATTTATCAAGACGGGTAAAACGAGCCTTGGGTTGTGCAGTTTGGAGAGTAAACGCATGGATTTCCTCCTTGGCCGCTCTATCTCGAGCAATACCCCGAGACTTTTCTTCCTGTAGGCATGCTTGATACACACGATCGAGATCAGGTAAAGGAGAGGTGGACAACAAATTAGAGCGTACCGTTGCATATAACTCATCGTTAATGCCAATGAGAAATTGATGGAGTTTCTCCTCCTCCCGATCCGCAGCGAATCGACCAGCAACATCACAGGTACAATTACCACATTCGCACGCATGGAGAGGCTTGAGACGATCCAATTCATCATACAATCCCATCAAACGAGTATAATAATCATCAATAGACATATTCGAATTTTGCCTACAGTTGGTGATATCGGCCCTCAATTGTTGAAGACGAGGACCGTTGGCCACGCAAAAACGCTTCTCAAGATAGTCCCAAAGGCGTTTTGCTTCATCATGAAAAGGAATGGAGGCGGCCAATTTCGGATCAAGAGTCCGCGTGATCCATGAAACAAGCATAGAATTGACAGTGTCCCAATCGAGTTGTTTCTTCTTCTCCATCGGTTTGTNAGAGTAAACGCATGGATTTCCTCCTTGGCCGCTCTATCTCGAGCAATACCCCTAGACTTTTCTTCCTGTAGGCATGCTTGATACACACGATCGAGATCAGGTAAAGGAGAGGTGGACAACAAATTAGAGCGTACCGTTGCATATAACTCATCGTTAATGCCAATGAGAAATTGATGGAGTTTCTCCTCCTCCCGATCCGCAGCGAATCAACCAGCAACATCACAGGTACAATTACCACATTCGCACGCATGGAGAGGCTTGAGACGATCCAATTCATCATACAATCCCATCAAACGAGTATAATAATCATCAATAGACATATTCGAATTTTGCCTACAGTTGGTGATATCGGCCCTCAATTGTTGAAGACGAGGACCGTTGGCCACGCAAAAACGCTTCTCAAGATAGTCCCAAAGGCGTTTTGCTTCATCATGAAAAGGAATGGAGGCGGCCAATTTCGGATCAAGAGTCCGCGTGATCCATGAAACAAGCATAGAATTGACAGTGTCCCAATCGAGTTGTTTCTTCTTCTCCATCGGTTTGTTGATTGTCCCATCAATAAACGCAAACTTTCGACGAGCTTTCAAAGACAGCTTAATTGCACGAGCCCAGGCAATATAATTTTCAGTAGAGAGGATCACGTGGGTGATCATATTTACAGGTTGATCTCCAGACCCAAGATAATAGGGAGAGTTGGGATCGATTTTGCCATCGTCGGCCATGATGAGAAGAATCGGAGAAAGAGGCTGATTATGATGGCTGAAGAAATCGAAAAGAAGAAAAAAAATTGGTAAGAGCTTGCTAGGCTGCTAGTGCTCTGATACCATGATAGAATTGGTATTCCCTTGCTCTTATTCATTCACCCGTAGGTAATATATATAATCTTACAAACCAAAATTATGGCTAATATTATGGCTACAATTCAGTGCTACTATTATGGCTACAATTCAGATATATATATATACATAATATACATATTCTAGAAATAGAAGATTATTGGGATATTTTAATCTTAATAGTTTTACTTTGCATTTTTTTCCCTATCTGATTTGTTTTAGCCACCGTTAGGTTGGATAATCAATATTACGCCTCTTTTTTATTTGAAGAAATTAAGTATGACAATTTTTTTATGTGCTTTATATAGACGGCGAGTGTTGATTTCAAGACTCGATACCAAAATTGCTTCACTAAGAAAGGAGTTGATATTGGTATTACGAGTCTATATCTCTATGAGACGGATCAATTTGATCTAGATCTAATATAAAAAGTAATATTTTTTTCTATAATTTTTTACATAAAAAATAATATTTTTTATAAATTGAATCACATCATATATCCTCTCAAAAGAAGCATTTCACTATGTGTTTTTTTTTAAATAATAAAATAATTTTCAAATTAGGTAATCTATATCTAAACTATTCACCCTTGTTTTCGAAAGAATCTATTTTTTAAAAAGTCCAAGTAAAACTAGAAAAGCAAGCCCATTTTCATCCTAGGGCAAGTAAGGAAAAATGGTCCGGTGACGTGCAAGCCAGAAACATCCTACGGCAGGGGTCATAGACGAGTGCTAGGCGTGCTTCATAAACATGGACCACTCATAAAGGCTTAAATCTTGACCCATATATATATAAGTCATTCACAAGTTAAAGAGGAATTACAACAGTATGCCAATATATTGTTTTCTGTACTCAAGAAAATTTGAACCTGCAGTGGCGCTTTGTTGGACCACAATGCAAGGGCAATTTGTTGCCATGGAATATCAGCAGTGGGGGCAGTATCGAAGTTTCCGTGTACTTATTAAATGACAACCATAGTCTACGCTGCATTTGAAGTAACTTTCCATATACGGAAGCATCTGTAAATGACACCAGTTTATCTTTACATTGGTCAAGTGAGATGAGTTTCAAATGGGGATGTGTAATCAACTACATATCTGACAAAATTCAACCAATGCACATCTGAACATCTATGAGGCATCCACGGACCACACGACGCAACAAAGAGACAAACGGAAAAACTTAAGCATAGGTAACGAGGGTCCGTGCTCAAAGGCACAAAAAATCTAAAGTATACATAAGTGATGAAATCCCCGAGAAAATGTTCATGAATTAGAGCATTTAGATTTTAGGTTCCACGATCAAAATGAACTATAGGTAAATCTGACAACTTAAAACCCATTTTGAATGAAACATAAAAGTTCAAGTTCACCTAGTTTCAGTTCAATATATATGCCCTTGAGGACCCAACCTTAAAAGAAATGAGGGATAAAGAACAGGAAGAGCGCTTCTCTTGTGTTACAATTCAGATATCTTTTGAACCCACATTAAACTTAATTAGCAATGAAAAAGCCTATGGTATCGAGTGAAGAAGATGGATCAAATCTCTGGACAAGATCTTCTTCACCAGGCTTTAACCATTCCCTGAAAAATATAATATAAATTACAAAACGAGTGAGGGCGACCGCCGGACTGTACTTAAAGGACACGAAGTTGATTAGAATGTTCTCTACATAACCAAATTGAATAATGCAGTCATAAATTAATTAGTAATGATTCGAAGATGTCAAGTTTCAGAAGATATTCTGGCTATTCATACTTATGATATCTCAGAGTAGGTTTACAGTAAATCCCCAAGAATTGGAATCTTCCACTTCTACTCTAGTCCATTGAGGTAACAGTGGCTGCAGGAAATGCCTGTTTGTTCGACACTATAAAGTACTGGCCATGAAAACAAGTTATGGGCTAATTAATTATCACATAACACGCAAACGTTCTCACCTCAGTTCCGTGCTAACGTAGGTACTGACTTTAATATATAATGCCGTCTTGATGGAGATTCATTAGCAGTAAACTATATGAAACAATCTTCTACTTACGGCAAGGGTTAGTTTTTTAGGTGGAATTATGTAACTGATATTAGTGGAATCGTACTGACTTTAATCATGCCGTCTTGATGGGGGATTCATTAGCAGTAAAATTATATGAAGTAACCTTTGGATTCTACAAAGAATGATCAAAGATACGTAATATATCAATCTTGGATGTTGTTGTTGATACCATTTGTTGGTTTTGCACACCGAATTTCTGAAGCTCTTCTAAACTCCACCTTTCTATCTTATTGACAATTTATTGATATAATCTGTAATTTATCTAAACTTGTGTAGCAGAAAAATGAAATCTTGATATGGTAAATCCAATAATTTCAACAAAAACTTAAATTATCAATTATTCGAGCTTGTTGTGATAAAAGAAATGAATGTGTATGGGAATTGGGAGATATTCTGAAAAAAAATTCAAAAATATTGTATTTTTGTGCTGGTTAGATTTTGTTTACAATTTCAGAAATATCTTAATATTACAAAAAACGGTTTTTTGTTTTTGAAATTTTAAAACAAAAATTTTTTAGCTCTACAAATTTTTATTTTATTTTTTTATCAAAACGTATCAAACTTAAAATTCTGAATATATAGTAAACATTTGCACATATAATATATGTGTTTCGAGACTTCTAGTAAAGATAAATAATATAAACTAACATATACTACGTGTGTTTTTCGTAAAAAAATATATAATGAAGTATTTAAAAAAAATTAAAACAAAGTTAGTAATTTAAAATTAAAATGATGGGGTAAAAAATAATATGGTATACATAATTAGATGATTTGAATGTGTTTTGGACGTTAATAAATGTTATAGATGAAATTGAAATTTCAAGTAATTTTGGTCGACTAATCAATTATCGAGGGCTAAATGGAAATTTCATCGCAATCAAAATTTGTTTTTCCCTCCACCTTCTTGGGTTTTCAAAATGCGAATAAAACCCTAGCTCAAAAATCGAAACCAAACGAATCGATCACAGGGGATGGACTCCAAAGAAGCAGCTACCGCCGAGGGATACCGCCACATCGCCACGACGAATAATTCTGGCGGAAGCACCACCACAATGGCTCTGCAGAAGAAGAGGGCACGGAGAGTCAGTTTTGCAGAGATGACTTCCGTTCACTTATTCGATCGAGATGAAGAAGATAACGAAACTCCTCTGGCTAAAGCTGCGAAAATAGACAGGTTTTCGGCTAATGAACTGGATTTTGGACTGGAATTGGAGCAATCTAAGGAAATTGATGGCGAGTATATTGATGCTGAAGAAATGGCAATGCCAATATCATTTTTGAGACCGTTGGGGTCACCTTCGCCTGGAGGGAGCACCATTGGTTCCGCCTCGTCCAATGATGGCAAGTTTCAACTTCCATGTTGACAAGGACGTGAAATTCTTATCTACAATTAGGCTACTTGCACGTATTTTGTTAGATGATTTAGCCAGCTGCACATAGTACGGGATCCATTTATTAATGGGCATTTCCTCATTTATAATGGTTATATTCAGACCAAAAATTTACCAATATGCTAGAAAACAGACAGTTTTTAAGGTTGAGAAAGGATGCTTTCTTTAGCTGAAGAAATCACTTTTACCGTTCCAAATGTTGGTGCACTTGTCACTCCTGTACCCTTGGAAGACTTCGGTTTGTGTCATTAGTTGGGCTTTTTAGTCATTGTACACTGATCTTGGTTGTTACTGTCTGGATAACGATGATGTGCAAGTAGAACAATATATAATTATCGTATTAAGGATTTCTTGCTCATTATTTACTTGGCCTTAGTCTATGCTGCTTCATTGGTAGAAAACATGTTACGCTGATATTTTGATGTATATCCTCTTGTTTTTACTAGGCATGCACATATTTTGCAGTTAGTTTCCCATATTTGAATTGGTAAAAGTTTTAGATGTTGAAATGCCAAACATGCATCAAGGCATCAAGGTTTTGTTGGGAACACAAGCAAGGTTGTCAAAGAGAAGCACAAACTTACATACTTTTCAGCATATATTGACCATGATAATAGGAAATCTCCAGAAATAAACCAAATTGACAAAAGAACGAGGATATTTATTAGGATTTACTTTCCTTTTCCTGTCTAGTGTTATCTCTAAATATATTGCACACTGCATCATGAATCACGTTACAATACAAAATTTCTGTAGCAATGTGGCATGGCTAAAAATGTTTAAGGCTATAAGATGTTAGTTTTGTTATATGCATGGTTGCATGAGCTAGTATTATGACTATATAGTCATTACCAGTATTCACCCCTTTTTTCCAACTTTTATCATTGTTCACCACTTCTCAAAAAATAAATAGCTTATGTTTTTTCCTTTGATTGTAGCAGAAGATTTCTTTGGCCCTGTATCTGCCAGTTTTATAAGGCCTAGACGGTTGTCTGATTCTGCTGCTTCAGATGATATTCATGATGTTACAATGGATTCAACTGCTTTTTCCATGCATTTCCGTAGCCTTGCTAGGTCAGAGTCAGGAGGAGAATTAAAAACCCCGACAGTAGGCCAATTGCATTTTGGGGATAAAACGACTATGGATGCAAATGTAGGAAGTTCCATGGTATTATCTTCATTAAAAAAGCTAAGGAACAAATCTTCTTCACCGGTATCAAAATTAAGCGGTAGTCACAACTCCAATGATATGAGCCTAGTAGTAGAAAATCTTAACCGACATTACTATGAGAAACTATCACCAGGATTGGACGCACTTCTGGCAGAAAATAAGAAAATTTTGCTTTCTGTAACTGCACCTGATGATGTAACCGCTTCAAAATCACCTAAAAGTGCTGAAAATGAGTCTTTATTATCACTCAATCGTGGGGATAACACCGTGAGCTTGAGCAATTATGCAAGCAAAGAGCAAGGTGTGACCTATTCTCATGATAAGCCAAATGGGGATGTAGCTGATGTTAGCAGCAAATTGGATGAGGCAGATGGCATTCTCGGAAACTTTTCTCCTAAAAACCTCTCGCCCAATGCATTTGATGTTACAGCTCATTGCTTATATGAGTATAGACCATATTCATCACCATATCAATTGAGTAAAGTAATTATTTTTTCCCATGGCACCGTTTAACCTATGTTTCTCTCGAATAATTCCTACCGTGTTCGAACAACTTCTCTGGCTGCAAGTGTTCACTTTTCTTGTTTCTTGCATCGCTTTATGGTTCATCTATTTTTCATGTTTTATCTCTTTCTTTATCTTGGAGGTTTACACTTGAGATAAGTAATAAGTTTGAGAGATTTGACATTCTCTTTATCCTAGAAATTGATGTATAATAGTGGTTTATATCCTATTTGAATGTCATAGGACTTATCCATCCAAGAAAATCATATTTGTTATCAAGATTATTCTCATGTGGTACATTGTGCATATAGAATTGGGGACAGGTAAATTAATTGGTTTAAGGTTATCATTGTATGTATTTTGGTATGCTCATATGTGGCCAATCCATTGCCTTTTCACATTTCTTCAAACCAAATCGACAGTTGTGTTATATAGTGTTCTAAAAATATCTCTTATAGTTTAAGAAGGCCTTGTTTTCCTCTCATATATCATTTCATATGCCTTTTGATATATTTAAACTTTATGAAATTTTCTGGAACTGTAGCTATTATCTCATCTGCTTGAGAAAATGAATGTACCTGAGGCTTAATATTTTATCAAAACTTTCAACTCTATTTCTTATTTTTTCATCTAAAACTTGGAGTCATACCCACGAAATAAGATTTTTAAGTTCCATAAATTTTTTGCATTGATTGATTCTTGTATCAGTATAAGGATTCTATATCTATGAACACTTTCAAAAGTTGTGAGTAGTTTGATTGGATCATTCTGCTAATATAGCATGCAAATGTTTTTCGTGTTTTTCCTCAATTGTGATGGTCTTGGAACTCTAATGAAGATGAGCTATGTATATTTACCTTTATTGGTTCTCATTTTGTTTCCACAGAATGCGTATGAAACCCCATTGGCACTGGCTAAATCTTCTGTCAAACAGCAAATGCTTCTAACAGCTGGTACTCCATTTAAAGATCTGGAAATGGTGAGTTCTTTGCAAGAAAAACCAGATTCCTTTCTGAAAATTGAAAGCATAGGACATCAGGATACCGAAACTCCCATTCAACGAAGCATCTCCAAGCTGGAATCAATGGAGAAATCTTCCTTTTGCTCTGCCTTCAGTGCCAGAGTGGATAATACCACAATCAAGACCTTGGAGTTGGAGTTTGTAAAATCCCCTCTTGATAGTGTTTCGTACAAAAATTGCAATATTTTTAAAAATGGTCTCATGAAAGATATTGTGACTCAAGAGAAACTCTCAAATGTTTGTCAAAGTAAAGAATTGAAAAATTCCTCATGCTTGGTTAATGACTCGGTAGAGATTTTGAAACATGGTGAAAATCCTTTGGAAGAACATTTGGGCTATATAACTAATGTTAAATCCCCAACTTGCTTGAGTGCCAGAAAGCTTTCTTCAGTGTTAAAATATGGACAAACTGCTGGAAGCAATTCGATGCATGGTTTGTTTACAAAAGAGTCAAATGAAGATGTATTAATGACCAAAACTGAGTCTTTATTGGCCAAAATTGCTTCTAGAGTAGAAGACAGAGCAATTGTGTCTTCAAGCAAGGTTGTTTCTTCTCGTGGAAAAATTTTGGATAAGAAGTTTTTAGCTTCTCAAGGCCATCAATTTAATCAATCTAAAGATTTAATGCTTCAGAATCAGCTCAAACAATTTATGGATTTTGAAAAAGATCAAGGTGTTGCTCCAGAGGAAAATCTTGTTGATCCAAACCTGTCAACAAAAACTGGTAATGTAGATATCGAAGCCTTGGGAATGAAGGCATCGTCAAACTTGCCTACTTCTGAAGTCAACCACTTCAAACAATTGATTGTGCTGGAAGCAACAGATGGTAGAGACATTGACATTACTAACAAGGAGAATTTTGGGAGCACTGATAACTTCACTATTCTTGGAAAAGGCAACAAATCTCGAGTCATGGATCCTAAGATTCTAGACAGAGGTATAAAAAATTGCACAAACACCTCCAGGTTCACAAATAACCTTGCTGGTGAAGAATTCAGAGCTATTTCAGGTGGCACTGGTTCTTCATCGCCTAGTGAGAACTTAGATGAGGTAAATTTGCAGAAGGTTAGATGTTTTCGTATTTTCTTCAGACGTAGTGGTTGATTTGTGCCTAGTATTGTGTATTCCATAAAGCTTGATTGTTTTTTTTTTGAGTAGAGGCTTGATTGTTTTATACCATATATAAAATCCTATGACATGTTTGCATTGATTGATTTGAAATGTTTTGGTCAAAACATTTTCCTTTTTAAATCATTTGCATTTGTTTACATAACTATGGATTCTTTGGATTTTTAAATTCCTTCAATACCATTTTAAGCTTGTTTTTTAGTTATTATTTTAAATTTCCCTTTATCGAAATAATTTGAAATTCGTTTTTAAATCCTTTCATTAAATCCAAATCTTCCAAAAAACCATAACCCGAGGACCTCGTCTACCGGTCAAATTTGTCTTGGCGCATTTTTCTATCACTTGGATTGTATTTTTATTCGTCGGGCTGAATAATGAATACTATTCAATGTTATTATTAAATAAAACCATTAGAAGTCTAAAAGGAAACTTTAAACCACCATATAGCATATTGCATCCTGAATCCATTTTGGCGAACATTAGATTAGAAAATTTTTTCGAGCATGATAGACATTAAAAAAATTTCACGGGAGACACATCATAAAAGTGGAATGATTATAATGCAGATAAGCCTCAATAGTCAGAGAGGCCAGAGTAGTGATCTAGAAACAATGGAGTGTCCTAACGATGTTGACATGGAAACAACGATAGGCCAAGAAAGGAGGCATTGGATTAATGTATGTACGCTACATTTGTTATTTCTTTGTTATACAACTTTTTTAATAGTCTCGGCGGCCTAATATTTTCCTTCTTATGAACTGAATTTTTAACCGCAGATATTTTCAAAATTCTCCGAGGATACTAAACATTTGATTTTTGGATCAGATTATGAGTTTAATTTCAAGATGGTATGCCTCTCTGTTTCACTTTTCATGTAACTGGTAAAAACCGAGGAATCTTTCTTCTATCTGTATCCGCTATTAAATAATGGCATATGCCTCAATATATAGACTTTTGAGGGCTGGGATAGAAGTTTAATTGGTTTATTTTTCGCTCATTTGCCATCACACCTTCTTCCTAGTTGTTAACTCTATTTTTCTTTTCTTCTTTCCTTTTTTTTGGTCAAATGGCAGTTTGATGTGCATGGAGATTTTTTGGTTCACCTGCAAAAGTCAAAGTTATATGAGATGCTCTCCACCGATGCCGCTCCCAAGGTCTTATACCAATAATATAAAAAACGACACATGATTGTAACTACAAAATATTTCCCTCTTTATATATGTGTATGCGTGTATATTTGGACAATAATTCCTCACCGGCAGCTCACTGAATTCCTCTATTTTGTTCTTCAGAGTACATCTGCTCCCCATGACCTCCAGATTGAGAAGTAAGTTTTATTTTGTCATTATGTTGCTAGGAAAAAAGAGGTCTTGTTTCTTCTGCTTAGTCATCTTTTTCTCTTTTCTGATATACGTCTGAAAATATATGATGGTTAAATTATTGCTGATGCAGAATAGCTGAATCAAATATAATGTTATTGCAAATTGTACTAGAGAAGGCAAAATTACAGCTGAACCATTTAAAGAGGGAGACACTGTTGGTATGGTTGTATTTGTCTCGGTTTATTATATGCCTTATTAATTGCTGCTAATCAATTGGCATTTTGCATGCAGAAAAAGTTACAACTGTTAAGTTCTAGAATTCAGGAGTCACAATTAATAAGAACAGATATTTCCTCATGTTCAATGGAGATATCCACCTCTGATATCCGAGTTCATGCTGTTGGCTACCGGTCAGTTTCTGCATATCCGAATGAAGGGAATGAGGTAATGAGTCTCATTTGATATGCATTTGTCTGTCGAATGTTGCTTCTCTACCCCAATCTAGTGGATGAATGCTGTTGTTGGTTTCATTAAAGCATTTGCCATTCTTCTGTTTTTACATGTACGGTCTTTCAGTTGGTTTCTAACATCCATAGTAGTCAGTATTTATTGTGAGACACCAAGTTCTTTGCAGCAAAACAATTTACCCTCTCCAGTTGTCCTAGACATCGCCAGTGCTTATAACAACCATTCGCTATCGACAATAGCTTTACCCAGTATCGCAGGCTTAAACCTGAGTTGTTTCCACATCACTAACTGAGAATCTACATACTGAATTTTCATTCTTAAGGTGTTACCTATATGCCAGTCTGTTTATGTTCCTGATCTCTTGCTTTTATACTATGGTTTATAATTATACACCGCATGTTATGTTAAGCTACCTATAAATTTTGGTAGCTCATATTCTAACTATTGCCTGTGGTTTGTTTGGCGCCAGGTTTGCCACGAAAAATTGGCTGCAATGAGGAGTGTCGTAGAAGCTTCAGAGAGAAAAATTTCAAACTTCAACCGAAATTTTCGTGCATTTTGCAAGATTAAAACTGAACCAGGATGTGGTGATACCATTGCTTTAGTTAATGAACATTTTATGAAAAGGGCTTATCGCAGGTTCGCTCGTCTAGATATGCAGGTGGGCACTCTTGCACTGTGAACTTTTGCTATTAATAGTAGCTTCTATTAATTACAACTGTCCCATGCCAATATTCTTCTTCGAACATGCTAGTGGGGTGCAATGGTGGCTTTGGGGTTTTAGAGACATAATTGTTTGGGAGACTGCAATCCTAACATAGAGTAGACTTTCTTGCAAGAACTTGATAACTGGCATTTAGAATATTATGCCAATTATGTGATTGACATCCCTCATCTTGAAAGAAAAATAAAGCAAAAGACATTATGCTAATAATTACTGCTTCCTGCTGTTGCTTACAGATCTTGTCTGTTCTTTTTCCAGATGTGGGTGGTCCATAGTGTGGACAGCATGAACTATCGGCACAATATTGTCCTCGACTACCTTGGCCTTGTTGTCCAGAGGTTTCTACGAATTCTTTTTTGCATATGTGCCTTTTATTCGCTTTTTTTTACACTCTTGGCATAAATTTTTATATCTGATGTTACAGTATAAAAGTAGTTGTTGGTCCTACAGCAAGCACATCATTTTCATTTGAAGCCAATGATACTTACTTGATGAAGGTGAATCTGGTTTTACTTTAACAGGACTTTCTTTGACTTGTATTTCTGTGCCTTAACATGAATGTCTTTCTGCTTTTAGAATTTTCCAAATATGGATGCTTGCATGGCAGTTGAATTTGTGTTTAATGCCGAGATCAAGTGCAAATATGCTGGTTCCAAAACTCTGGTTCGGGAAATACAAGTAAGTGACATTATGCATATTAACATCTTGAAAAAAATCATGTAAAGCCATTTTTGCATATGAAAACTCAAGATGAAATAACTAAGAAGGGGAAACAAAATCCGTCTATGCTACCGATATATTGCCTTAAAGATATAATAATTGTTATCATAACTTAAAACCTGACTCATGCTGTTTAATTGTGTGAATTTGAATTTTAAATTGGCCTAAACTTAATTCTTCAAAATACATCTCCGAATGATTATTCTTCACAGAGATTGTTGTGCTTGATATGATCCTGAAGTGCTAGACTTTCTAAAATATCAACCTGAATTCCTCTGAACCTGGTCTTCCTCGTCACTTTTCAGTTAGGTTATCCATCAGTATATTGGAAATTGATTCCTCCATTAATTGTTGAAAATGCATGCATCATATCAGCACCCAGAGACTTGAAGTTTTCCCTGAGATAATTCATCTCATTTACATTCTTGCGCTGCTAATTGAGCAGGTGACTAGTTCACTTATTGGTACCTTGCTGGATGTGTTTGAGGAGGTACAGCTAGCACAAATCGAGTTCCAGAATTTGACGGAGTCAAGTTTTTGCTCACCATCTGGTATGTTTCCTTTTGCATGCTATCTGTTCAGATATGGCTTATAATGTAATTGATTCTAGACTTTTATTTGTGACATTTGTTGGCATGCGATAGGAAATATGCTACATGGAAGTTGACATGGAAATATAAGCCTTTTGCTTTGACTTGTCAAATCAATTTTGTGTTTTGTTTTTGTGATTTTGACGGAAGTTCCCTGAGTCTATTCACTATTGTTTTGATTGATGCCTGAAATGATTAAGAATGTGTCATAAACAATTGATTTTTCTTCCTCTTAATCTGTCCGGTAGATGAAGTTGAATTATGATCCCTGTGTGCCTCATAATGAACGTGCATGAAAATTTTGAATGCAGTTGAACAGCTTGTTCTGAAGCTTTATTTCTATAATTTCATTGCCGAGAGGAAAGTAATCCTGGAGCTTGACATGTCTTGCTTGAAAAGGTTCGTGGCTGATGGTGTAACTGTGTAAGCAATAACAGCAGTCATATTTCATTATATAAAATGTTTAGTTGGATTTTGATGCTATGAACAAGGGTAAAATGCTTGATCTTGGTCAGGTGGCCATATTTCTTATTCTTGTGAAAGTTAATCTAGAAAGTAGGTATACGGCTTGGGAATTTGTATGCTATACTGTCGGCGGTCCTACTATTGAGAAAGAATAGAATACTTTGGTGGAAGAGCAGAACTTGTGCAAATCTCCAACTCATAGCCTCGAGGACAAGGCTATTCTTGGAAGGGCGGTATTGTCTAGGACCAAATTATTATTGGGCCTAGATATAAACAGGCCTTGGAGTCACAAGCCTTAGAAATAGGAAGTGAATAAAAATGTGAAGGGAAAGAATTATTATGCATTCTGTTATTTTGTTTCCTAGAGTGTGGTTACTAGCTTTGTTTGGGGTAAAGAAAGAGATTGTATCTCTTTGTACAAAGGATTTCAGATTTCCTCTGGGCCATTTTCTTTTTATGCAATCCTACTTCAGTTTTCTTTCTTCCCATCCTTTGTGCCTGCGTTGATAAATGGGTATGAATTTGAGGTGCAACAAGTTTTTACTATTTCTATCTACTACTCTCAACAGAGGCTTTTATGGGTTTAGATTGAAACGTTCTCAAACCATCTTAAACTCACAACCTTCATTCATCATAAATCAATTTCAATTTTGTCTATTTTTTTTTCATTTCGACTATCGATGCGTACCTGTGCATCCATTTTAACGCTCATAAAGTACCGCCACACAAAGCTTCATTTTCAGTTTTAAATGACTGCTCAGAGCTTGAGACTGAAATCCGACACTAAACCTATCATTAAAGAAGCATTCATTGCATTATCTTTAATGTTACATTTTGTCTAGCAATACATCCGATGAACTTATTTTACATGACTACTTATACTGTCCTCGAGTTAAAAACTGAGTTGGTTTTGTGACACTGCAGGGGAATCTATCCAACGGACATTCTTCCATGTCAAATTGTGTTGTCCCCTGATGTGCAGAAATGTTTGTCGTCAGAATCAATCTTAGATGATATTAAAGATGCACTCAAGAGTCTTAAAACAGGGTACACGAGGATTTTACGGCTCTGCAGTTGTGTGTCACAGGTGGTTCAAGCTGCTTCAAGTGCATAAAATCACGAGGAAAAATGAATGTCTGATTGAGAGGTATGCAATCCAATTTGGGTCAAAGTTTCATTACATTTGTATGTGTGGGCAAAGAAAAGCTTGCTATAAGCTGGAAAAGACCGTTTCAAAGTGAAAAGTGAATTTTTCTATCGTATGGAGAAAAATTCAAGAATGTAGTGGCAAAAGAATTGTCAGCTTGCTGCATTTGCATGGTTTTCTAACATGTGCATTGTATGTGCACGACATTTTGTTGTGTTATGTGTCATATAATGTTGGTTCAGCCAAACGCTGGAAAACCTCCAACATTGTCCCATGAGTTTCAAAAAAGTGTATTATATTTATTTACAATTCGTTCCAATATATGTTTCAGAATCGATAGGATACATAAGAATCCCAACAAAGTATGTGACACAATCGTTATTCATTTAAACTAGCACTTTAGATTTCAGATTACATGGTGTATTTGAAGGATAGTAGGTAAACTAAAGATTCATTTGGAACTATCTTAGGAAAAATAAAAATATTTTATTGTTAAGAGAGAATAGAGTGAAGATTATTTTTGGCAAAGCGTATAAAATCTTACTACTAAATGTCTTTTACTTGGTGCATAACTAGCGTTTCAGCCCTTATGCCAATGAAGGTTTTTTTGTAGGTTTTAAGCATTGAAATTTATTTGGGATAATGTCAGTAATTTTTCGAAGGAAAGGTAATACTTGATATTTCATGTCGGGTATTTTGGAGAATATAGTTTTTAATTGCATTTTGAAAAAATGTGTTGAGAATATGTTGGTTTTATTTTTAACTGCGCCCTTTTCCACGATTAATATTTATATTGGATTAGTTTCTAAAAATTTTAAATATATTTTATTAAATTTAAAAATACTTTAATAATTACATTTTTGGTGGGTATTAGAAATTTTGAATGATACTAAGGTATAAAAAATACGAAGAAATCATAATTATGTAATTTGTACATACTACAAATGGTTTATAACTACAAATGATTTATAATTTATTCACTTCTTGAAAATAAAATATTTTTTCACAATCTGTCGAACGTGGTGTTCGTGGGACAATATGGTCATCTTCACTAAAATGATATTTTGCCGGTAGATTGAAGAATCTTAGACGTCTCTCATCGTTGTCGTTGCAAGTCGTGATTGAATGGTATGACAATTATTAATTATCATCGTTATTCATTATCTCTATAAATATTTTTATGTATTAATTATGTATAACATTAAAGATATATTTATAACCAAAGTTTTGCGTTCTTTATTTTTAAAATCAAATATAACATAATTATAAAATTTGTATTAAATATGTATAACATTAAAGATATATTTATTACTAATTTTTTGGGGGAAGTTTTTTTATCATATCAAATGATAATAACCCGTCTATCTAAAAGAATACCAATACTCCGTATTCTCATATGCATAAAAAACTAGCAAAGAGAATCGGTAATCAATCTTAAGAGTTTTAGTGTAAATCACAACATGTCTATATAATTAATATTATCATAAAACAATTTTGTCACTTCATAAAATATTGTATCTTCCTCCACCACTGTTTTAGTTGTTTAATTAAATAAATTACTTTACAATATTCAATCATTTGATCCAAAGTAAATAGTTAAATAATTAAGTAATTCCAAATCAATTGGATATAGAAGTGAGGGCCTAACTCTTATTTATTTCCTCATGATGATGAAAAGGATCGGACAAGAACCACACATGCCCATCTCCCTACTCTCATTCCTCTCTCTCTCTTGCACTTTTTAGCACTTTTATGATATAATAAGAATTAGTTGTAAGGATTCAAACACAAACCCCAAAAAATAGGAAAAATCTACTAAAAAGTTCCGATCTTTTTCAGTTAGTTACTGTTCCGCGAGTGTGCACCTGATGGAAATCGTCCTCTACGTTTTTTCTTCTGTGTTATAATGATGATTCCTCTATGTATTGGCAGCGGCTGCTGCTAAATCGGGTAACATTATTTCTTTCTGGATAATGGGGCTAGCTTTATTCTTTCCGTTTTTAGATGTCTGGTTCTTTGTGGGATTTGTGTTGTGTTTTAAAATTTGCATTTATTTCGTGTGTTTCTGATATACGGGGAAATCTTGGCCAAATTCAGCTGATAACTACAGTTTAATGATTTCTGTGTTTTCTTGAATTGTTGGATTTTGTATTCTGTGTTTTCTTGAATTGTTGGATTTTGTATTCTCGGAGCTGTATATGCTTTGTGTGAATCTCGAGCTGAATACTCAAAGTCCCGTCTTGTGGTTATGTTCAATTTGCTCTTTTCATCCCCTTCTGTAAATCTTCCCCTTTAAGTTTAGACGATTTCTTTATTTTTTAAATCATGCACCAAAGACAAATCTGATGCTTGCTAGTAATCTAAGTCAGGTAATACTTACGTTTAGGTTTAAATTGCTTGAAAATTTTACTTTTTGGCTCCGTTTCTTCATCCCCAAAATATGATGAATTTTCTTGTTTCAAAGTATATGTATATATGGTGGATTTTGGAGTTGTGCCTTTTCCTTTTTTTTTTGTCCGAATGGATTACCTGTTGTTCTTTTGGCATCTCTAAAAAGTTTTTATATTGTTGGGCATAGCGGTACATGTTGACAAAGAACAGTTGAATAAGTGGGGTGAAATCCGTTATTAATTAATGTACAGTAATGAAAAATCACATATTCCTATAGAAAAAAAATTTAAAGTCAGGGGGCAACTACAGTCTCCTTATAGCCCCGTCCCTCTGACACTGTTAAAAAGTCTTGGGATTATGTCTGTCTTGTTCTTCCAGACTTTGAAAAAAATATTCTTCTCACTATTTGAATGATTGCACCATTGGTTTCAATGTAGTTTATTATAACGTAGACAATCTTTTTTCTCACAGATGTTGGAATCTGATATCTTGTAAATGTTATTTTCTTTGTGCCTGTTAATGCAGGTTCTTTTCCGAGAAAAGTACAGAAATTTATAATTTTTGGCTCGCTAAAAGATTGAGCTGCGAATTTAAGGAAGAGAGTTTATAATACTCTGAGACAGGCAAATAAATAGTTTGATTTATAAGACTATGGGTTATCTTTGTGATTTCTGTGGGGAGCAAAGATCGTTTGTATATTGTCGGTCTGATGCAGCTTGTTTATGTTTATCATGTGACCGAAATGTTCATTCTGCAAATGGTCTCTCAAGACGTCACTCAAGGACACTTGTGTGCGAAAGATGCAATTCTCAGCCTGCTTTTGTTAGATGTATTGAGGAAAATATCTCTCTTTGCCAAAATTGTGATTGGATGGAGCATGTTGGCTCCAGTACTACTCATGTGCATAAGAAACAAGAAGTGAATTGTTATTCTGGCTGCCCTTCAGCTACAGAACTTTCAGCAATATGGTGGTTTCTTTTAGATTCAAAAAATGAGAAGGGAAAGGTTTATATGAGCATTACTGATAACAAGCCAAAGGATTTCTTAGGTCCTCAGCAAAAGGACAATGTTCGAGATGCATCCCTTGAGGCAGAGGATAGTGATCTGCATACCGAGGATCTTGATAAATCAGTAATTCAAATGGATTCACTATCACCTTTACTTGACCCCAAGATACATAACATGGTTCAGGCACCTGGAGTTTCTCAGTCTACTATGCCAAAGGTAGCCATATTCTCAAAATAGTTTCTTATTTTTAACTGATGTTTTTCTGATCTGCTTTTGTGATCTTATGGATATGGTTCTTTATTCGCTAGTTTGAATCGAATTTTCGGGTTTTTGTCATCTCCATTAGTCTGCGAGTCTCGCAAATATCCATGGAAGATGAAAGATTTTAAGCTGCTAATATTACCGGCACAAAATCTAACTCCTTGTATTAGCATGGAGCTTGAGCACATGCCAATTTAGTGACTTAGTTGAGGGGGAACTGAAGAGTGGGGAAGTATTTGATGGTGAATAGCCACGATAAAATAAAAATTACCAGATGCTAAGTCATTATTATTAAGAAACAAATGGTGTCAAAGTATTGTTTTATACATATAAAATACTGAAAAAAAACTTCTCCTTTCGCCCGCAGGTTTTCTTACCTGAAACAAAGGGACCTGATGTATTTCAGGACGGTAGTTTCTACGATGATTTTAATGTGGATGAGGTTGACAAAGATATTGAGGACTACGAAGAACTTTTTGGTGTAGCTCTTAATCATTCTGAACAGCTTTTTTATGACGAGGGACTTTTTGGGACGAAGGCCATGTCTTACACTGCTGGGGTAATCCCACAAATCAGAATAATGTTATATCATCTTTTTGTTTTTGTATGGCCTAAATACCTGTGATTTTTTAAAGACAAACTTTTTGTTAAAGCAATACCCAAAAAATTCGATGAATCAAACAAATTATCACCCTGCAAAATCAGGAGCAGGATACATCAAATATAATCAATGATATGCACGGGTTTTGATTTTATGAACTTAGTGGACCATCAGAGGTTCTTCATTTTCAAATATATTCCTGTTCCAAGCTGTCCAAATGCAACAGACCAAGCTTAACAGTGCCAAGATTCTTTTTTGATGATATGAAAAGACCGTGAAAGCTCGTTCTTGTACCACTTAAATGCACTCCTTGGATTAGTTTTTGGTCTACGAATAGCCAGCCAACACCGCATGTACTGCCTAATCTTAGCTCTAAATCCACAGTCAAAGAACCGATGTCCAATAGTTTCATCAGCTAAGTCATAGAAAATAATGGTTATTCTTGTCCGCAGAGGATTAAACTTCTAATGGTTATTCTTGTCTGCAGAGGATTAAACTTTTAATGCTTGTTCTTTTATCTTGATGTGGTGGCTGGTAACTGATTTTCTGACGATCTTTTCCCCTTAAATTATTGTTCTATGATTCTTGAAGAGCTTCCCTTCCGTTATTAACATTTTGGTATCATATCATTGGCTAATAAAAATAATATTTCTTGATACATAATAGGAATCATCTGTTGGAGGGGTAAATGTTACACTACCAGCGTGTAGCAATGCAGCATCTGTAGATTCAGTGATAAGCTGTATGACTGAACCCAATAAATGTTTTGCCGGAGAGATCAGTGCTGCGGGTTATCAAGATTGTGGAGTTTCCTCATCACTAATCATGGGAGAACCACCATGGTGCCCTCTGGTTCCAGAAAATTCATTGCCTTCTTCAAGCAGGACTGATGCTGTCATGCGTTACAAGGAGAAGAAAAAGACGCGAAAGTAAGAATTCATTTTTATTACCTCCAAATTGTTGTGTATTGGGATACTTCTACCACACAGAGTGTTGTAGGAAGGGTTTGTTATGGTTTATAAGGCTGTATAAGGAATTTCTCTGGTAATTTGGTTGGAAAATTTTTGTCAAATGAGGGTCGATATAAAATCTTCGCCAGTGACACCTATTATATAGAGTCTCTTTTGCAGGAATCTGTGTCGGGAATGACATAATGGTGTCAAAGTTGAGTGTTATACAGAAACTTCAGGAACTAATTGTTATGACAGAGAAAAAGTGATGTGCATGTGAACCACCTGTTAAACTGTAGTAGCCACCTCTTAAATTTCAGTCTGTGACCAGTGGAGCTCATCTCTTCTTTTTTGTAATTATAATATTTGCTTCCTTATCAGTGTGTGACAAGGTTTATAATGTGATACAAAAAAATTTTCTAGGAACTTGGATTTATAATTTTCATAGAAAGAAGATGTATATGGATGGAATAGTTGTCCGTAATGTTCGTCATGAAGAGTCTCAGTTGCATGAGTTTGTGGGCATGGGGCATAAATGAGCAAAGGTGAACTTGTAGCACATCTATTTTTTTTAAACGATGAAATAATGAGTTCAAATTGTTTTCTTAATTTTCACCTATTAATTTCATTAGTCGTATCTTGTTCTTTCTTTAAATAATCAATCAGAATAATTTCCAAGGATCTCTATTCCTTGCACAATGTGGATGAAGTTATGCTTTTGGTCCCTTGCGACTCTGTGTTCTCCTTTTTAGCAATGAATTTTGGCTTTTAGTACCTTGTGACTCCTTTCTTCCCATCTCTAAGAATGAAGTTTTTATCAACTTTCTCATGTATTAATGTGTCATTTGGATGGCATAGCAGATTTGAGAAGAAAGTAAGATATGAATCTCGCAAGGCAAGAGCTGATGTAAGAAGAAGAGAAAAGGGACGTTTCATCAAGGCTGGTGATGCTTATGATTATGATCCATTGATAACAAGCCGAGGCCACTGATTTTAACTTGTCAAAGAAGAAGACGAGCAAACACAGAAGGAAGATTTTCGTACATAGGATGAAGTGCACTAATATCCCCTTTCAATAACAAATTTTCTGTCAGAGGCTGATTTGTTATAATCATATGAAGCCGTAGGAAAGGTACTAACTTTTCTCTGTCTACCACAAAATTGTGCACACATTACCTGTGGGAAGACGCGGAAATGGATTTCTTACCAGCTAGTCTAGATTATTATTGTCTGACGAAATCTATTTATATACAAATGTGCCATATATCACAAACTTTCAAGTGTGCCTTATGGGAATCATATTTCATGTTGGCGTCCTTTTCTAGATGCATAATGTTTTCGCCGTCTCCAGTTTAACCATTACTAGTTTTCTCGGATCCAATATATTATTCAAGTTTCTTCTTGATTACCATGGCATCTCTATAAAGATCTGATATCGGTTTGATCATCACTAGTTGAAGCCTGTTCATGATACCATCTAAAAGATGAGAACCCATGTCAAAAAACAGAAGTTTTACTATTATGTATATTTTTCTGCTTGAGTACAGTTTTGAATCTTCTTAATCTCAGAAAACGAAATTGTTTCGTTTCAATTCTTTTTGTGCAAATGTAAGTATCCATTCACATTGAGATTGTTTAAATAATTTGTATCATTCACATTTTCTTGACTCTGTACTCTTTATGCAGATGGCTCTGCGTAGGTTGCCTTTGTCCAAGTACAGATTGGTCATTTGGTTTCTTGTGCGTCTCATTTGTGTTAAATTCTTCCATACTTAAGTTTCTGGATATCACAAAGGGTTGAAAAATAACAATCAAGCATCAATATCAGTACCTCAGAAAATGTAATGAACCAGATTCGAAAATTTAGATAGAGGGAAAGCTACTAAATTGATGTTGAGTGACTAAAGAAATTGTACTTGTAGAAAAATTATGGATATAGTTGGATTGCTTTCCAGAAGGTTATTTTCTTCTCTAGGTAGAAAACATGTTTGGTTTCATTTTCCAATACTTCTTTCCCAAAATGTTTTTTTATGACCTTATATAATGTATAAAGGCATATTTAAGTCGACATCACTAAGGTAAAAGTAATCGTGAATCATTCATCCAATATATTACATTCACCGAGTTCGTCAGATAGATTTTAATTTACTTGATTTTGACATCACCAAATCAGAAATTTATGTTACCACGTGACTTCTAAAGCAAAAACAACCCCTCTAATAAATTAAAAATTAAACCAATATCGTATTCTTCCACACATTTCTTAAAACAAATGTTTTGAAAAAAATAAATGGAACCGGAACGGAACATGTCTTACAGATAGTTTTGCGTAAATAAAACAATGTTGTCCTGTTCTAATCCTCCAAAGTCCCACTGGATTTACATAGCAGCTCAAAGGTGTTATACAGTGCATATCAGTGTGTGTAAGCTACTATTTTTTCTCATACTCATATAAACTTGTGTCTGAGCTGTAAAAATCATTCTCCCGAGATAGATACAGCAGACAAAGTGTTCTTCACCTTAAAATCAAAGAAGTAAATTTGACAGCAATATTCAATGTGCGGTAAAACAATACATGATGGAACAAATCTCTGGGCTTGCTTCGAATACAGAGATTCGGAGGAACTTCTCAAGAGTCTATCGTAAACAAAAAAAGTATAGTAGCAAAAAGTAACACTTGATGTGATGTGAGTACATATGAATAAATACCAAGTATTTCCAAAACAAATATCGAACAAGTTCTAAACTTTCATGCGTGTGGATTAGCACGTATTGATACCATTCTTGCAGTCTTTGGTAAGATCATTGAAAGTCTCAATATGCCTTTTTCCCCTTGAAAGTACCTCAGAATCAACAGAAACCTTCATGAAACCATCAAATTCAACAGGTTTTCCATTGTTGAGCTTCAACATCTCGGCATACCAGTCGCTATTTACATCCCAGAGATCTCTAAGTTCATCAAGAAAATGTGTAGAATATTTACTCTTCAAAGGATCAAAGAATGACTTGTTCCGTTCATCTGTTGAAATGTAAAGTTCTCTTCCATCTTCAATCTTGTTTTTCAAAGTTGCAAGAAGAGATTCTGGCGACGTATCTTTATCAAGATTCGGCCATGACCCCTTGTTTTTTGCTTTCTCCCCTCTCTCGACATGAACAGCATCATAATCCCATTTCATTCTTGCTCCAATAGCCGAAGCCACATCCAACAAGGGTCTTGACTTCCAAATGAAATGCCATGGCCGTTCAATGACAGAAGAGGCCTCACCTTCACAAACTTGGAACCAATTATTACTCGATTTTTCGTTTCCAAACTTTCTCATTATTAAAGTATCCTTCACTCGAGCTAGCTTCATAGGTTTAACCTTGGAATGATTCTCCACAAAATGAAGAGTCAATCCATCTTTTTGTTGCAACGTGTTCCAGTCTGACCAGAACTCAGCCTGGTCGACCACAGATGCCGAATCCAACAAGTGCTCAAAATCAAAGTAAAATCTGAAATCTTTGCCTTCCTCATCTTGACCGGACGACGTATACATGTTAGACAAACATATACTAAGGTCCATAACTAAGGTTCGATTCAAATATTGTGCCTCCCCTAGCATACACAAGAAACTCCATAAATACTGATCCATGCTCTTGCACCTATCCTTGCCACCTGAATAAACCAAATACTTGCCACTGCTAAATGAATCGTTTGATCCCGTCTCTGAAAAAATATCATTCACAATTTCACCAGCCTCCGGCAGCACAATAGGATTAGCCTCCATCTGTTCATTCTTCTTCTTTCTAGCATTCTCACCCGAACGATAACCCCCAATGCCCACCAAGCTAAACGTGCAATTCTTTAATCTTATAAGCTCAAAACTCCGATAATCCTTGTAAAATGCGGTGGCATTTGCTTCCTTAGGCTTATAAATCCACGGCATATGGCAAGAACTATCATTATTCCCTTTCACTGGCTTTCCAAACCGGTAGAATTGAATGTCTTTAAAATTCTCCATTGCAGACCTCATTAATAAGAGAAACACATCGGCATCGCCACAATCAATGGGCTCTTTGACTTTTCCCCCACAACCATGAACCACAGAATCAATTTCACCCCCAGAACCTGACCCATCGGTGGTCAAGAAACCCACACCATTCCTCGCAACAGTATCGTCTGAGTTAAAAGTGGCATTCAAAGTGGGTGTGAAGAAATTTGTGATCTTTGAAAAAGGGTTGAACAACTGGTTGTTGGGCTTGTAAGATACAGCAACTACAGTGAAAACCAAAACCCCAACGGCAAATAAAGTGAAACAGAGATTCCTTGTCAAAGCTAATGCGTTTTGTCCAACATACTCTAGCCTGAAACTTCTATACCTAGATAGATTTACTGAAGACTGACCCAACATTTTCACAAACCCCTTAAGCTTCAGATCACAAAAAAAAGATGAGGAAAACTAAAACCACAGATTTAAAACGTGCATTATCTGCAAAACCGGTATGAAATTTGGCCAAAATATTTCCCTAAAATGGAGAAAGAATCGAGATAAACCTGAGGTTTGACCGATCTGCAGAAGCTGAAGCTGAGCTATAAACACATATATTCTCTCTCTTACCTCATGCGCTGCGAAGACTAGGTAGAAAAATACAACGTAGTGAGCTGGGGTGATTGTTTAACGACCACCTTTTTGTGCCTTGTTTGGTTATTCATTAAATAATCGTTTTGGCCAATTTTTTTCTCCTCTACCACTCTTTATAATGCATACTGTTCAAATGTCATAAAATAGAAATATTGGCGTGATTACTAAATTTATATAATCTAAAATGAACAAAATCTAAAGAGTTGAGAGTATCATACAACTAGCACGTATCTCGTTATAGCAAATATCATTAGGTGCGAACAAGCGTAGATCTTGGAAATTGATTGAATGTGATAAATGACACTTCGATTATATTTTAGATGATAATATACTTTTAACAATTTATTATAAAATTCTTTTATTGAATAGATATGATCCATTTCATCTTTCTATGTCAAATATTACATGTAAGCACATGAATTGAATTTTGTATTCAGGTGACAAAGTGAATAAAAGTGAAAAAATCGAATATAAATTATTTATCGACCAAAGACTGAGCTTTTTAATTCATTTCAAAACTCCATTAATAGAGTTGAAATTATAAATTTTCCAAAAAATATCAGTTTATTGGTGTCAAAATTAGCTTTTGACATGTTTTACATTCTTTTCAACTATTTTAGAACAACCAACAAAATAAATTGGAGAAAAAGAACATGAATAGTGAAGTTTGGCAATAACGTGATGCCAAACGGGGCCTTAATTTAAAACAGAATGCTTGATGTGACCTCCGTTCAATGGAAACTTTCTCTCTGCCATCGAAATAGTTTTTAATTTGTCCACCGACAAGTTGGTAGTAGGGGTAGAAGCGTCATTCACTGCTGTGAAACTTTTACATTAAATAATTATTAAAATATAATTAATACATCAAATACACTGTACAATATATATTTATAATAACGGATATTCGTTTTAATCAACAAATCTCAAGTTAAATCATATGCTAATTATAAATATTATATTATTTTGAAAAACTATCACTGTAACTCTAATAAATCATCATTTTATTTTGGAATTTCTACTCTGTCAATTATTCCAAACACGAAATTGGGAACCATGACATTTTCGCAGAAAAAAATACAGTTGCGATATTTTAAATAATAATATATTGTTTATAAATCTTATATATTTTGCAAACAGATCGCGGTAACTCTAAAATATCATCCTTTTTTTGCATTTACTCGATTTTAATAATTCTGAATTAAGACAAATTTTGAAATCAAAATGAGATTTTCTTACAAAAATACAATTACAATGACAAAATATTACATAAGACGGTGAAAATCATGTAGTTGTCCATAACTTGTAGTTCATATAACATCAAAATTTTAGTTTGAGACGATATTTTATGTTTGAAATTCAATATGACAATCTCCTCTCCTAAACTTAAAATATAATGAAAAATAAAAAAAAATTAACATAGTTAGGTCTCCTAAACTTAAAATATAATGAAAAATAAAAAAAATAACATAGTTATGTCTAAATTAATAGGACTGCGCTAGTTGATTTCAGATACTTGGTTGCAGCGAAAGGCTTGTGTTTCCACATTTGACCTCAGAAATTCGCGACTATCCCACGCGCTGCTTGGAGTCTCCTGCACTCACAGTTCTATTTTGCCTTTGTTATAGGTTTGGTTTTACCAAGAAAAATGTTTAATTTATCCTCCAAAAGTTTATTTAAAAAATTATTATTATAATTTTTTCTCAAAATATGCTTCTTCTTTCTTTCTTTCTTTCTTTCTTTTTGGCTTTCTGCATCAATATAATCATCTCTTTTAACTAAAATTTTCACCAAATTCTGAAAATATTTTATTATTATACTATTTTATAACCCAAACTAAAATACTGTTTTTAGCTTTGATCCTTGGCTCGCTGCTCTGCAATACTCCTTTCAGCTTTGATCAACCACTTTGTTCTCAAAGATTCTTCTTTCTAAAGTAAGCTAATCCAATTGTCACTATGAGTCCCATTGCATTTGCACTGATTTCATAGAACCAAATGTTTATGTTGCTGTAAAATTCACATGGTACGTACCGATGAAGTTTCTTTTGAGATTCTCTCTTCGTCTATTTTAGCTTTTGCTTGATGTGTTTCTCTCTCTCTGAAAAAAATTCAACAGATATGTCGCAGATAGTTTAACTCGATAAAAAAGATTTTTTTTCCCATTTATGGATTTTTGTGTGGGAATGGGAAGCAAAACGCTAGTTCATACTTTGAAGATTGTGTGTAAAAACTTGTCCAACTTTATATTCATAACACAGGCCAACAATCTTTATAGAGATAATTCAAAGTATCGGGTGCATGCTCAAAGACAACGGAGGAAGAGTATATCAGAAGGGTTCGGGAAGGGGAACTTCTCCGAACATGTCACCAAAGCAGCCACCGCTTGAATATGCGACCATGTTTTCCAAGTTTAGAAAACTCTATGCATATATATTAACCAATAAGTTTTAAAATGAACGTTTAGGTAGACGTAGTGATGTGATAGTCATGCTTTGGTCTTCTCTTGCTCGTGGGACAAGCGTTTCCGGGCATCACTGCACCTGCACGGGACATTAATTTTATAGTTCATTTACCACCATACGAATTGTATTATGTTTTCCCAAATAATTCACTAACCAGCCTAACAAACATCGGTTTTTTAGATACTTAAAAATTAAATTAAATAACGATTACACAAAAACTTTTGTGAGACAGATATCTTATTTGAGTCAATAAGCAAATATTACATTGTCATTGATGATGATGAAAAAAATTAAAAAGTGAGCCAAAGTAATGACTTTCTAATTAAATTTGTGTTGTTCTTAATTGGATTGAAGCTTGCGATGATGTATTTTAAATTTTTTTATTTCCTTGAATGAACAAAATTCGAGTGAATTTTTTATCACATAATTTCTAATAATAAATGCTAATTAGGTCAGATTTCTTGTAAATCTATAACGACGGTCATTTGAAAAAAATTCCTCACATACTTTCTTAAATTAAATCTATATATCCAACCACAACCTTAGTGCATTGGATTGAAAAACTCCATATTGTAATGTAAAAACTCATCACAATTACTTATAACTAATTGGCTATTTGCAATTCATTTGTCAATTGAATTTAATCAAAGAAACCAATGAATTTGTTATTATGAATTTGATTCATCGATCTAATGTACATAGCTATGAATCTATTGGTTTGTTTAGACATATTTATTTCAAATAGTTATTTTGGCAAAAACTTGTGTGAGACGGTCTCACATGAGACCCACTCAGTTATTTTTTAGTTGGATTTTAAATACATCTTGAAAATAAAAGTAATTTAAAATCCACTCAAACACTTCATCAGATCAAAATTCGTATCCTATTGTCCAAATCCAAATTTTTTTTTCCTTACATCTCTCAATCACAACTCAATCTTATGTGATCCGAACACAACCTTACGGTTTCATTCACACACTCAAAATTTCCAATGTGTGTTTCTCAACTCCAAAAAACCCAAACAAAAATTTGAAATCGCAACCAAAATCAAAATCAAAATCAAAATCATATGAGATTGATATTATTATTATTATTATTATTATTATTAATTACTGAAATCAATGAAAAAAATAAAAAGAGAAAAAAAATATGAAATGGTAATCAAACCGTGGTGAGCGTCGAAGCATATTTCGACAGATGCGGGATACGATATATATATATATTTGCCACGATCATCACAGAGGATAATACTCCAAAACAACTATATCAGAAACCACCCACAATCTACTCACCAATCTATAACCCTTTCTCGCCGCCGCCCTCTGTGACCTCCTCCCCACGCCATTAAAGTTCCGGCGCACCCATCGATTCCTTGCGTGACTTCTCGGCTTTCAATTGTTAAACATATCATACGGCGTTTTTATTTGATATTACGTGAGTTAGATTTTGATTCTAATTTGTTAGATTTAATTTACTGATTCCGAAAGATCTTTGTCCTTGTTAGGAATCAAGCGTTTATTAGGCGAGATTTGAGGCTCGATGGTTGATTTTCCCCAAGTTGGTTAAACCCTAGTGGTTTCGATTTGCTTTCACTTTGTTTTGATTGGGTTCATGCGGTTTTCTAGCGTCTGAATGCTCCTGGGATCGGTCTATGACTTCGCTTTGTTTATACATTCGGTAGACGTGATTAGATCCATGGGTTAATGAATTGCTTTAATAATTTTTTGTTGGCTTTTGTTACATGTGGCCGGTTGATCACTTGGTTTTTGGAAAAGCAGCTCGACTTTTAGCATTTTTTTTTGTCTTTTCCAAATGTTGCTTTACCTGATAAAAAAATTGTCCCCCCCACACCCGATTGTTTAAAAACTTTGGGAGTTTGTCTTGTTTAATAACTACGAATATGATGTTACTCCGTTAAAAGTTTCATTCAAAGTGATTGCTTGGATGCTAACAATATAAAAGTCTATCTCGATTCTCTCTTTTTTTGTGTGTACACCTGTATCAGCAATGTGATAATAGTTTGCTTGTTCTAATGGTTGGCCATTTATCATTAAAGTTAAAAGATTGAGAAAAACCCTTCTTGATGAAGATGACTTTACCCTTGTTGCTTTGATACCTATCATTAACATTGAATGCTGAAACATTGCTTGCTTGACTGGATTCACCATGGGGGAGAACTATGGGTTTCTTAAATTTCATCTAATGCATGTCATTCTTCTTGTGTATTTCTTGTCATTGACGTTGAACTCTGCTTACTAATCTAGAATGGCTCCGAGCTTTACAATCATTTACACGAATTAATCCTAATTATCTGGTTTTGTGTGCAAGAAAGGGGATGCGTTTTTTTATGTTTTCACCCTTAGTCTTGCAGTTGCTGGAGATAATTTTTTATTCACAAATCAATTTATATCCTATTTGTTCATTGTGATTTGCAGAACTTTGTCTTCATTTATCGATACTGGAAAGAGTTAAACTCTTTCCTGCTGTTTCGTGGTATACATATATGGCCTGAAATGTGCTTTTCATGGGAGGTGTAGAGGATGACGAACCACCATCAAAACGTGTGAAAACATCCTATGAAAAATTAAGAGGTCTTTCAAACGGTGTATCTGTTAGAGATCAAGCTAGTTGCTCAATGGCTCGCCCTATAGAATCTGAAGGGGATGATGAAGTTATTGGTTCAAAAGGTATTGTCAAGAAAGTTGAACTAGTTCGAATCATAGCTGAGGCATTATATTCTCTTGGTTACACAAAGACAGGGGCTCATCTGGAGGAAGAGTCGGGAATACCATTGCACTCCACTGTAGTAGATTTATTTATGCAGCAAATTCTTGATGGTAAATGGGACGAAAGTGTAGCAACATTACATGAAATTGGCCTAGCAGATGAAACTATAATTAAGCTGGCATCTTTTGTAATAATGGAGCAAAAATTTTTTGAACTTTTGAATGGAGATAAACTCATGGATGCTTTGAAAACTCTGAGGATTGAGATTGCACCTCTTTGTGTAAATGGTGACAGAGTTCGTGAGCTGTCTTCCTCTATTTTGTCTCCCTCCCTGAATTTGTTAGATGGAACTTCTGGTCAGGAGTCTAGGCTAAAGTCTCGTAAAAAGTTACTGGAGAAATTGCAAAAATTGCTTCCCCCAACTGTCATGATTCCAGAAAAGAGATTGGTGCATCTTGTTGAACAAGCTCTGGATTTGCAAAGAGATGCTTGTAGGTATCACAACTCATCAGTCGGAGAAATGTCCTTATTCACTGATCATCAGTGTGGAAGAAACCAGATTCCTTCTCAAACCTTGCAGGTAATGGTACTTTCAATTTTGAGTAGTTGAGTCGAGAATTATATGAAGCAGCTTACTGGTAACAACAGCATGATGCAGTTATAGCGATGAATGTGTGAATTCCAATTTAAACTTCTTTCTTTCATTTGTTATTCAAACTAGTCTATATTTCTTCTTATATGAAAATAAAAAAAGATGTTTTAAATGAGTAAACAGTACTCAGATTTGTCCGCATAATCGGTATCTGTTAACATCGCCATTTATTCTGTTTTATTTGAAACTTCTAGTAAATGAACTGAGCGATTGTGTTTTCGTGACTACGTTTTCTTATTGTGTAGATTGAGTCTCTTCAAAGAGATAATGCTAACACACTCTTTCCATACTGTCTCTTAAACTTCATAATAAGTAAATCATGTACTTCTTCGAATCCCCTTCGTTTTTCCCTACTCTAAAGCAAGAGAAGAGAAAAGGAAAAACTGCATTATTAGGAGTTTGTTCGTAAATGGAAGGAGAAGTTTAAATGTTCAAAGCGAGTAGTGTCTGTCATGGCAGTCACTGAGTTGTAATTATTTTTGTGTTATTGCATTGAAAGTTACTCAGTTTGATAGGAGGTTTTATTGCCTAGCTAAGTTGGTGGATTTAGCCAGTCTGATCTAATAGTAAAAACATTCTTATTTTTCATTGAACGTATTTGACCAACACTGAAAGTTTACACGTGGTTGTGCAATTATAATGACATATCCTGATATTATAGGTGGTTTCTCTAAATATCTGTTTACTCAAAATATCATTGGAATGCTATGTAGTTTGTATTTTCCATAACTACTGCTGTGTTCCGGTGACTACTGATATCTTGCATTGCTTGTTAACCCTCCAGATATTGCATGAACACAGTGACGAAGTTTGGTTCTTGCAATTTTCTCACAATGGAAAATATTTGGTTTCTTCTTCCAGTGATGCTGTTGTAATTGTATGGGAGGTAATTCTGATGACTTTAATTTTATTTATGGAAGAATTGGTTAATTTAGATCTTGTTTCTCTAAACCCTTCAGTCTCCTTTGGCTTTGTACACTAGTTTTCCATGTCATTATTTACAGTTATCGAACTCAAAATAACAATGAATCTTTAATATAATTTTTGATGAAATCTTTAACACAATTTTGAGTTCCATTTGTCTTATATATTTGCAAACTACACTTATGAACTGTTTATACAAAATATTTTTCGAGGAATCTGGAAAAGGGTTGCTCTTTGGATGATAAGTAGATATCCACCTCATCCAATGAGTGTTTAGCACTATTGTGTTATCCTTTTAGTTTTACCTCGTGATTATATGTTTTGGATACAGTTGTGTTCATTTGCACTTACATGTGATTGGATAGATAGATAGACAAATCTATATTTTTGTTGCTCATTTTAGGTCGCAGTTGACGGCCGGGTTATCCTAAAACATAGATTATCTGGTCACGAGAAACCTGTTTCCTATATGTCATGGAGCCCAGATGATCGTCAACTTCTTACCTGTGGATCAGAGGAGTCTGTTAGACGATGGGATATTGCCTCTGGTGAATGTGTGCATGTATATGAGAAAAGTGGTCTTGGCTTGATCTCTTGTGGATGGGCTCCGGATGGGAAGAGTGTATTTTCTGGTGTTACTGATAAAAGCATCAGCATGTGGGATCTGGAAGGAAAAGAGGTAGAGTGTTGGAAAGGGCAGAGAACTATTAGGACTTCTGACTTGGGGATCACTACTGATAGAAAAGAGCTGATATCTGTTTGTAAGGAAACTACGATACTATTATGTGGATGGGAATCAAAGTTGGATAAATTTATTGAGGAAGATCAGACAATAATTTCTTTTTCTCTATCTGAAGACAGCAAGTTTCTGCTGGTTAGCCTTGTGAATCAAGAACTTCATCTTTGGAATATAGACGGTCGTGCCAAGCTGGTAGCAAAATACAAAGGCCATAAGCGTTCACGCTTTGTTGTGAGGGCTTGTTTCGGCGGACTAGAACAAGCTTTCATTGCCAGTGGAAGCGAGGACTCACAGGTAATATTTCTATTCTCTTTTTTATCATGACATTGTATTTTATATTCCAAGCGATTCTTGTTTAACTGTTTTATTTTGCTTCTATTTTATCTAAATTTCTAGTCCTGTTAAAAAAGAATACTCAGTTGCGCATCTCTGTGGACATCGTAATGCAAATTGAGAGAGATTTGGTTTCTTTGAAAAAAATCTAACTAGTCATTAGTTGGTTTTGTTAAACTTTGAGTTATTCATATGAGATACAAAACTAGTCATTTTGGGATGCCTGTAAACATTACTTATGTCTTCCCTTTGTTACAATTAAGTATCCATATTCCTTTTTTATGGAACTTCTAAAATTGATTTTAATTTGTGAAACTGGGAAGTCTTCAACTTACCTGTACTTGGATCAACTGGAAGATTTTGTCTCCAAATTTGAGTCACGTTGGGCCTGTACATGTGGAAAAAGAAGTAATGATGTGTGCTTAGAGGTGGCAAAATTTACCCAAACCCTTGAACTGCCCGCAAATTTGGTAAATGCTTCTACGAAATGGTTGTTAATTGGAATCTCATAGGTACATGTGACGTGTCATTCAAGTTTTGTAACAAAATGTAGCGGTGCTTAGCATAATTTCAATTCTCCATCTCCATTCCTTCCACAGCCTCATATGATATCCCCGAGTCACAGCCAGCCCAGGAATCATCAAACCTATTCCATTAGCGCATTCTGCTAGTCTATGGACTGTTTTTTCAGGGCTAAAAGTTGCTATAGCACGGTCGCTATTTCCTTGTAATATTGTGTTATCAAACTTCGAGAATAAGAAACTTTCATGTTATAAACCTTTTTTATGGTGTATATTGACAAGCCTGGAAATTTGTGTGCGAATATGCCGAAATGCTTATTTTTTGCTTAAGAACATAAATATTAAACTTCTCTATCCCCCAAAATGTGGCTCAGAAGTGATCCGACTTCCAAATGCATGATTAGATTAGATGCTCTTATGCATCCCATAATTATATATATGCAGATCTTACTTGGTTTTATGTAAACTTAATATGGACAAGGTGGCAGGGTTACTGGTTTACTTTGCTCAAGAATTAAAATTGGTTCAAGAAGCACCAAGGGTGTATTTAATGGGAGGATTTCAAATCAAATTATTTCAAATCCATCCCAATTGTTCGTGCATTCTTGAATCCATGGATTGAAGTCCATCTGTTTTCACATTTAACTTGTTTATCAACTAATTTAATGGATATCAGATTCCTATAAAATGGAATCATTTGAAATCTTTTTCCAAGGCAAATCTTTCGATTATGAATTCTTTTGTGTTTAATATTCTTTTGTGCTGAATAACCCCATTTATTAACTATGAAGTAATCAGATTGTAGATGTTCCCTACCTTCCACCTTAAGTGAATATGATCTAGAAAAGTTTGGGAATTTTCATGGGTTGAATTTCAACCTCGATCCTCTTCTGACGATTATGAATTCTTTTGTGTTTTAATTGGAACAAAAAACATGCTCTTTTTTCTAAAAAATTCCCGTCTCACGGAAGAGAATTGCTGATACCTCGATCCCGTGTGTGTAGATTTATATATGGCACAGATCTTCCGGAGAGCTGATATTAACATTGGCTGGACATGCGGGAGCTGTCAACTGTGTGAGCTGGAATCCCACCAATCCCCATATGCTTGCTTCTGCCAGCGACGATGGAACTATACGCATATGGGGCTTACATCAGGTAAACATGAATTACAATGGAAATCATAGTAATGGTGTCCACCATTGCAATGGAGTAACATGAAAAACACCATTCCTTCAAACATTGTATTCCTTTGTCATTGCTTTTATGTAAATTTTTTTTTTTTACTTTAAATGTCAAGCTAATGGTTTACTGAATTTAACGTGTATTTGCACACTTCTTATTCTTGATTCATCATATTTTCGAGTAAGTAATATCCCTTGAGTCTCTGAAATTTTCAGTAGTTGACCTCCGAATAAATACCTCATGCACTAATGAGTTATAAAATTTGAACTTAAAAATTTTTCATCCAGACCATACCAAACTGAAATTCTGTTTATTAATATTTTATGGTTTGATTTGGTTTTAAATTTTGAAGGAAAGAAGGGTCTAAATCTACCGAGTGGAAAAAAAATCTCTCTGATATTGGATTTTATAGAGGAGGAGTAAGCAAGTTGGGAGAACATTTAGAAGGTATTAATTGTGTCATCTGAAGAATTTGTGGAGCTATCTCAGATTTAAAAAAAAAAGAATCATGGAGTTCAATCCTAAATTTTATGAGGCTTGAAAAAATAGCATTTACAGTACGAGGATTGAAACATTTAAAATTGAGTAAACAAAAAATCAGCATCCAAAATGAGAGAACGTTTATTAAAATTAATTCGTTATATTTAGTAGAAATTAATATTTTATTGGTGCGTGATGTGAAATGCGCATAATATTAAATTCACGATGATATTTTTTAAAAAAATTAAAAAACATAATATTATATAAAAATTTTATGTTTAATTAATATGACTAAGAGACGAGAATTAAATATATAAAAGTAACACAAAATTTATAATGATAACCGAAATTAAATAAAATTTTATAACTAATAAAAACACTTAAATATAATTTATATATTCAAGGGACATCAAACTTAAAATTTAATATATTGATATTTATAATAATAAATAATATATGACATATTTTTTAATATAATATATAATAAAAATAAAAATATGTATTATACAAAATTTGATTCGTTAAATAATAAATTATGTTAAAAAAAATAGAAAGACACTGACTCGAGATACGAAAACAGTTTGGTGAAAGAAAATGTAATTAAATCGTGGGGAAAAAAAATCACCGTGATTCAACAAGAATACAAGAACAAGACGCCTGCTCCCCGAATTCAAAAACCCTAAACGGGGACCGAAACCGCCAAATCCAATCCAAAACTCCGGCGCCCGCCGATGGCAACCGCTGGCATTTCGAAGCCGGCGGCAACTTTCACGATCACTCCCTACAAACTCTCTATTTGCATTTTAGTTCAAGTCTACGCGCCGCCTTCTCAAATCGCTATCCCGTTTCCTTTCTCCTCCGTTTCGCAGCACAATTGTCTCGGCATTTTCCTCTTATCACTTACCAAGGTGAGGTTTCCATCAATAAGTGTAATATTCAATTTTTTTCCAAAATTTATGGGTTTAATGTAGAAATCTGCTAGCGCATTGCTACGAGTTACTGAATTTGAGTTATTCAGGCATGTGATAGTATTTTCGAGCCTACTCTGGATGAGCTGACTGTCCAGTTGAAAGAGATTGGTGGCGTACTTAATCATTGGTTGAGCGATCACTTAACTCGTCGGCTTTCTTCTCTGGCTTCTCCGGATGACCTGTTTAATTTCTTCACCGATATGAGAGGTAGTTGTTCTTTCACCTGGCAAAAATAGAAAAATTATTTCGATATGTTCATTCTACTATGGAATTATGAAGCATAATATAACTTTATCAACACGAAATTTTACATGGTGAAATTGTAGTATTGTATGCGTGTTATATATTTTTTTGATTTATTTGACTTTTTGCGCAGGGATTCTGGGTGGCTGTGACTCAAATGTTATGGATGATGATCAAATTATGCTTGATCCTAATAGCATCATTGGCATGTTTGTTCGCCGCTGTTTGCTTTCCTTTAATCAAATGTCATTTGAGGTAACTAGTTTTCTCCATTTGATGATCAGTTTAAAGTTTAAAAAACACAGTTAATCCTTTTCCTGAGGTTTTTGGTGTGTTCGTATCTTTATTCTTTATATATTTTTGTATTATATTTTCTTATTGCTCTAAGTTTGTACATGTGGTCATAAGTTTACAATATAAGAGCTAATAAAGTATTACTAGAACTTGCAAAATCAAATATTATAATTTGATGGCTTATGCCTGTACCGTGTTTTGTAATAAGTACAGAAGATTATTATTATTAAATTAAGTATCTAACAAATGCTCTTTTTATGACGAGTTAATGACAGTAAAGAAGAAGTAATTTCCGAGTGGTCTAAGCTTAAAAAGGCACTTGATTAATCTTGAATTTTTAAGGCTTTTTTAAAAATGAAACTAATTCATCCAAATATATATTTTCTATATAAAAGTGCTAATAAAAAATGAGCTTAGTTCGATTATTGGAGAACAAATTAGAATGATTGTTCAGGAGCGACACATGTTTCGTTTTGAAGGAGGAAAACCTGCTATACAAGCCTAACATTATGTTTTCATCGTTGTTTGTTCATGTCACGATCATCAATTTTTATTTAATTTTCAGAAAATGAGAAATATTACGAAATAACTTTTACTTTGTAGGGTGTCTGCCATCTTTTAACAAATATAGGGACATATTGTAAGGAATCACTTTCAGGTTACCCTCCTTACGAGTTATCTCAATTAGATGATTCAGTTAACTGCCCAAATACTGCAGTCGGATTTCGGAGTATGGAGTTGGAGGATCTTGTTTTTGAAAAAGTTGGTGATGATTTTGAAGAAAACAAGATGGGAACTGGGACAATACCGTTTAATGATCATGTACCAAAAGCCTTCTCTGAATTCGTTGGAGGTATTTCATCAATAACTTTCTCCTTTTTTTTTCTAATTGCCATCATGGACTGATGATATGTTATCAACAGTTTGACTTTTCTTCAGTTTTTTTTTACTTAGTTTTCTAGCTATTTTGTTTATAGGAAATTATGTTAAGCAGATAGGAATATTAGGATTGAGTTTCAATACCATTCCATTTTTTCATAAATCTTGATTTTAAGAGCTTCGTGGTGGCTAAAACTGTTCCAATTGTTCTGGAAAATATAGATATTGCTATGGAAGCTAGCAGTAATATTTCTATGGAAGCTAGCCATACTGCATCATCTTCTAGTGATACGGCGAGAGGCATTGGCTCCCATAGTGGCTCTTTTCTGCGTACAATCTGGCAGGTTCAAGGATACCTACATGAGCAATCAGATGTTATCGAAAAGTTGGTTCTCTTTTTTCATTCATTCAGATTAACATTTTGAAAGATTCTTCAGAAATAACCCATATTATTGAACTTTATGGATCTATAGCTGATTGTATAATTAAAATCTAACATTAATTGAATCCAAGTGACTATCTTCCCGTTGCAGAAACGGAAGCTCCTTTCCATTGAATATTTTTGAGTCTCTGCTAAAAAAGCTTCAAAAATCAGCCTCAGAGTTGCATCGAGTGAGTTTCTGTTTTGCATCACCACTTTTTGTACTCTCTTTTGCATTTTGAATGGGAGATTAATTAGCTTGACTTAAACAATTCTCTTGGCTCCATACCGGAATTGCAGGTTCATTACTTGCGTTATTTGAATTACTTTTACCATGATGACTACCCGGGTGCATTGGAAAATCTTCACCGCTATTTTGATTACAGGTATAGATTGATACATGTTTTTGGCTATACTCTGGAGCTTCATTTTTATTTCACGCTTCTGCAGTTGGTTGAGTTTTATCCATTGCAAAGTTTGAAGTCACAAAGTTGGGTGAAGTTGATTTTTGATGGAAAGATCAAGAGAAGAACAAAGAGGGCAAATAAATACCAAGGAAAACTTAGTGTAAATGATTTATGGAGGAAATTACATTATTTCGTTTGGTTTAGGCTGAGAGCTAAAGATATAGGTTTGCAACAACTTTAAAAGAGAACGTTATTGGGGTTGAGAAAAACACCTTCTATCCCCTTGTTCTCTGTCGGTAGGTTTTGTGCCAATGAAACCATTGTTACTGTTTGGTTCTTATTCTTTCCTCTTTCCTAACAAAGTTAAATATCTTTGTGAAATAGTTTGTCTATTTTTTTGTGTAGTGTTTAGTTGAACACATTCATGAGTTCCATAGTGATCTTTAGCTCAAAACATATTCAGTTGCTCCACTATCTGGTGATCTTTGGCACTCGACTTTTTGAATGGAATAATGCGGGGAAAAGAGAATTTTGTTGGGAGTCAATTATTTGATTATTGATGGGCGATTATTGTTTTTAATTTTTGGACATGATTTTGCACCTGATAGGTCATAATTGTCAATATTATTAGCACCACCTCGTATTACCCTCTATCGTCCAAGCATATATTATGGTTGGTTTACATACATATCCATGTTATTTCTGTATTAGGTTAGTTAATTTCGTTGTGGTACTCATTGCTGCTGCTTATTTTTAACATGATTTTTCTGGCAATCACCTTATAATGGAAATGATCATTTTAAAGTGCAGGGACAGAGGGAGTTGATCCTGTTCAATTGCCTTCTGCACCCAGTAGCTTTGGAAGATATGAAATTGCTTTGTTATGCTTAGGAATGATGCATTTTCACTTTGGGCACCCAAAGCAAGCTTTAGAAGTAAGCATATTGAACGTGATTGCCTCTGCAACATTTCGTCACCCTCTTTACTTTTTTTTTATTTCAACTTTTGCTATCCGTCTTTCATATCTATACTTTCTCAGTTGGAAGGTTTTGGCTGTATGCTGTTTTTTGTCAGCTGGTAGTTTGTTTTTGTTTTTTTCTCTGTGTGTTCTTGTGGCGTTGATGACGTGTTACTTTGGTGGTTACTGTTTTTAAGATCTATCCTTGTCATAGGTGAAACATAACTGTTGCCACTCTTTGATTTCCAGGTTTTAACTGAGGCAGTTCGAGTTTCTCAACAGGTGCATTTTTTGGTTCCATTTAAGATTCTGAACTTCTCTATATAATTTTTTCTAATGAGCATGGTGATTTATTTTATTTTATTTTTCTTGTTCAGGCATTGTGATCCCATCCTTGGGGGGTTTGACTGATTATGCTGATTGTGTTGATTGAATTATAGTACTTTGCACGGTTTTTGGTTGTTAAAATTAATATGTTGGCCTTGATGATAGGAATACTTCTTCTACTCAGCCTTGTGATGGATTATGTGACTAGTAACACATTAATGGTGCATTTAGGCTTCTTTTCCGCTATTCAATTTTAATGCATGTATTGAGTGTATAAACAGTGTTTCAGCTTTAGATTACGCATATACTTAGAATGGGCTGTTACAAGTTGCAACATGTCTTCTCTAAGATAGTGCTGGTGGTATAAAGCACTTTCAACATCAACAGAACTCTGTTATACTTCTCTGTTTCCCCGGAATCAATCATTTATGTGTTTTGCACCCTTAATGTTACAAAATATGTGGACCGCATGTCAGTTAATCTATGAATTTGTTCTTCTTTTCTTAATCTATTTCATTTGTTCAGTACAGCGATGATACCTGTCTTGCGTACACATTGGCTGCCATTTCTAATCTCTTGTCTGAAATCGGTATCTCAAAGACATCTGGAATAGTTGGATCTTCATATTGGCCTGTTTCTGGTTTATGTACCTCTGTTTCCGTTCAACAACAATTGTATGTGCTCTTACGGAGATCCTTGAAGAGGGCAGAAAGTCTTAAATTGAAACGACTGGTGGCATCGATTCATCTTGAAATTGCGAAGTATGATATAATGGTGAGAATATTTTTCCGGACTGTACTGTAATTGTCTGAACTTGTACAAGTTTTTTAGACAATCTTGTCGCCAAGTTACAATGCTTTAAATCAGTAAACCTATTGTTTGAGTTTCAATCTTGTGGGAGCAGCTGGTTAAAACCAGTAAACCTTTCTGTTGAGTCACCTTTGTTATATCTAAAAGCGTTTGATTCTGTATTGTGGCAGAATGGTTCGCTTAGTTTGGATGGGTTTCTAGAAAATCCAGGTGCAGTCTTGGTTATTTAAAAAACAGATTCAGATGAACTTTTTATATTGCTAAATGCTAATTGCTGAAAGCCTGAAGCTTAGCATTGGTAGTTCTTTTTTCTGCAACTTTCTCCGCCAAATCATATGTGCACGGACATTTAGAAGTATATAATGATAATAATTAATGGCAATATTTTTGAAAGAATTAGTAGAAATTGGATTCTTCTAGTGGAAAAACTCATTACAGGCACAAAGAATAACCTTTTCTCGGAAATTTATTGGCTGTTATTGGGAAGACTAGTTAGATTGAAGCATTATAATTTGCAGCATGTACAAAGACCACTTCTTTCTTTTGGGCCGAAAGCCTCCATGCAGCTCAGGACGAACCCTGCCAATGTTTACAAGGTTCTCTCAGTTTATTGATGTTATGCTGAGTGGAGCTCTTCAATTTTTTATTTTTATTTAGAATGAGAAGTGATGGTGTCTTCATTCTTCTTCTGTGGTGATATTACTGTAGGAATTACAGTTGAGTTCTCATCTAATCAATGAGTTTGGTGATGAAAGTTCTGTGATGACCACTGAAGGTCATTTCTGCACGGAGTGGCTGAAGAATTTGAAGAAGCTTACTGGCTCATCAATTTTCTCTCAAGAAAACGAAACCAGGAGTAATTCAAATGCATTAGAATTTTTTACCCAGCCAAGTTCTATTCCTGGATCAGTCTTGCAGTTATTAGGGTCTTCTTATTTGGTTCGTGCAACGTCATGGGAGATGTACGGCAGGTGATAAGTTGGAATCTGTTCTCTATTATTATTGTTTAAAGTAGATAACAGTTCTATGTCTTCATTTTTTATTTGTGTGTTATAGGAAAGTGCTATGCGCATGTTATCCCGACTGTAGAAAATAGTATCTTGCCATATGCTTCATGTCTTTATATTGTAGATGCGACACCCATCAGGAACCTGTCTTGACCAGCTATGATCACAAGGATCCTATTTTAATTACAAAATTTAGCACATGGGAATGAGTGAATGATTAAAGTCCACTCTGCCATATGAGTGGTTGAGATAAGAGCTCCTCTACTAGTGGGTTGCCTAACACAGAGCAAGATATTTTGAATGAGACCGAGCTTATCAAACAGAACTGAACTCTATCAGATAAGCAGCATAGATAAAACAGGACAAGTATAAGCAAAAAACAGTTTAAAAGTAGATGGTATTATTTTTTTAGTTGCTAACTCAACAGCTCAAATATCAAACCTCTCAAACTGTTTGTAAAAATGATTTAAAATTATGTAACATAAATTATTGAAAACAAAATAAACAGAAACATAAGCTGAGCATAATTGAAACAGGGCATACCACACTTGCTAAATGCTTGCTGGTTTTCGAATACGCTTACCTGTATCACAAGTGGTTATATCATGAGTAGCCGTCCTAGTCTATGCGTGCTGTAATGGTATGATATTTAATATTCATCCATTTACCTCAGATTACATATGGAGCTCACGCCTCGGTGTCACATAGATCACGCTGTCACGGGCCTAAAATAGGCATTTACCAACTATTGAGGCTTAATGCATGCTCAATTTTTATCTAACTTATAACAATATCAGAATACCACAATACTTTCTTATTGCTCAAAATATGCTTCATACCGCAAATGTGTTTTCGTTAGAAAATAGCATAATTTTCACTAGCTTTTGTGTCTGAGATTTCCGAAATTGTTGGTCTGTTTGTATGTTGTTTTGGTTACTTTTTACTTCGATTAATTTGAATATTTGATTCTTGAATGGCAAACCTTGTGAAAATTTATTTTATTAATGTCGCCTCCCACTCTGTATTCTCTTGTGTATATATTTGCTTCATCTTTGTAATTAAGAGCTGAGTAGATAGTAGACAATGGTAAAATTACTATTTACTACTTCCTTCGGCTTTATCATTTCCAATCATTCATTTCACTTGATTCATATGATCATATGGACAAAGTGACAAACATGCTTTTTCACTCGCTCGTCTACAGCTATTTAGTGAACATTTCATTGAATGCGCTGAGCACGATTTGTGGCCTGTTTTATCTTTTCTTGTTTCCATTTGAATAACCCACCCCCTCAACTTTTGATCCTGTCTAATACAAATGTACAATGTTCTCATTTTGCTTCATCTTCATATCCAGTTCTCCTCAAGCTCGAGTAAATACACTGGTTTTTGCTACTTGGTGTGTTGATTCTTCGAGGTAATTATTAGTAATATCATGTTCTGTCAGTTCTATTTTTCATCTGTTTGTCAATTTTTAGGTGGGTCTCTTTACATCATCATCTAACTAGAAACTAGCATTTGGTTATTTTACAGTTTAGCAGATGCTGCACTAGCATATTCGAAGCTCATCCAATATTTGTCTGTGCATAAAGGATACAAAGGTTAGACATACGATCATATGTGATGAGTTAGATCTCTGCATGCTGATCATGTCGTTGGACTTGTTTGAATTTTATTTCTGACACTACTGTACTGCAATGATTTATTATACGTGAGTGACTGGATTATTCTGTTTATCTTGGTTCTGCTAGTTTCATCTTTATTCATGCCATTTTTAGTCCATCTTTTCTCCTAAGTAAATATTTATTTCAGATTAATTAGTATAATTGCTTGAAAAAACTTCTTATTGTATATCATTATTGCAAACATTTTTTTTAATGGGCCTCTTGTTTTTCTATTCTGCAGCCATTATTATGTAGCTCTTGGACTAGAGACCTAAGCTACGTTTGTTATGTATGAGTCCAGTATGAAAATATCAAAACATGGTTTTTCTATATAACATGCAGGAGATTCTAGTAAGATTATGAGCCTGTTTTGTTGGAAAAAGTGCAAGTGAATCTTTATAAATTTATTATGCTACTCCTCTTTATGTTTCTCTGCTAAATGCTGGATTGACATCAATTTGCTGCACTCTATGAAGGCAAGTAATGCAAAAAAAGGATGACATTCTGTATAAAATTCCGATGTCTTTGGCTTCCTATGACAACTAGTTACTGCGAATTTGAATAACCTGTTTTGCAGCACCCAAATATTTCTTTTCTTACTTTTGAGTGCATCTTGTGTCAAGTTTTTTCTTTTGTTGCTTCCCTTAAAATGTTTCATATGATTCTTGATAATTAGCTAAGAATAATTCATAAATATTACTGCATTAAGTTTAAAATATTGTTTCATTTCAAAAAAAAAATTGAGAATAATCATTATCCTACACTGTATTTTCCTTTCTGATACAACTAGCTATTTATCAGGAAATGTTGATGTTTGATTAAAATTAGCATTTTTGTTAGTGCCCTATGGGAAAAGTCACCTAATTTTTCCTTGTCTTTGAGATCACTATGTTGATACTAATCCACCCCCTTTGCCCTCAGGTAAAGAAAACAAGAAAAAGGAAAAGACTAGAAAATAAAAAAAACAAGCAAATATATGAAATAGAAGTTCAAGATGGCTTCGAGTACCACTCCCTCTGCCACCTTTTCTCATGTTCCAGTTTGTGTTTGACTTTGCAGAGGCGTTTGCTGCTCTAAGGATAGCAGAGGAGAAGTTTTTCTGTGTTTCAAAGTCCAGAATCCAGTTGGCAAAATTACAACTGCTACATGAGTGTGCATTACATAGGCATGTTGCAAATCTGCATTATTTCATTTATGTATAAAATATACAGGATAGCTTACTGGTTTTCTTTTTGGGGCCCATGGCTACTGCAGGGGACACTTAAAACTAGCTAAACATTTATGTGATGAACTTGGGACTCTGGCCTCTTCTGTAACTGGTGTTGACATGGAACTCAAGGCCGAGGCTAGTCTCCGTCATGCTCGAACATTGCTTGCTGCAACACAATATAGCCAGGTCCAAGTTTTTCACATTCTGTTATATAAAAAAAATTCAAGAATGGTTAATGTGGCTTCGTTATTTGAGGTTTTATAAATGACGTTTATCTTATAATGCCGTCATATACCATTTAACCTCCAATTTTTACAATGAGCTTGTATATGTTTTATGAGGATCAGGATTTTGTTTATTTGAGGGGTTGAGAACTTTTTACCTGCCTCTCTCAGTTGAATTACAGACTTCCTCTGATCGTTTGTAAAGTGTCGATAAGATCATATAGAGCAGATTTTGAAGGGAAGAAAGTGGTTTTTTTTGTTATCGACTGCAGCCATAAAAGATTGTGAATTAGTCTATCTTTAGTTCTTTACCATTTAGTTTTTCTGGTGCGGGTTTTTGCAGGCAGCAGCTGTTGGACTCTCTCTCTTCCGCATGTGTTATAAGTTTAACATGCAAGTGAAAAACGCCAATGTTCTTCTCTTGCTTGCTGAAATACACAAGGTATTCAGGATTTGATTGTTGTAGGCTGCTTGCTTCTATCAACTTTTTTGGTTTTACCAGAACATACATAGCGACTTAAAGGCTGGTTGGAGTGTGATATTTACTGTAATTTTTATGGTTTTATAACTGCACTTTTATTTTTAACCTGCATGTTATTACTTGGCATTTACCCAGTGGAATTGTTTCTATTATCTGTGCATTTAGTGTGACCATACCCTTAGCTTTAACTCTTGCATGTTGCTCTTTCTATCTCAAGGGACGTTCCTTTGTTTTCAGAGGTCAGACAATGCTGTTTTAGGAATTCCCTATGCCTTGGCATGCCTGTCTTTTTGTCAGTCATTTAATTTGGATCTTCTGAAAGCCTCTGCAACACTGACACTGGCTGAGTTGTGGCTCTCTCTTGGATCACATCATGCAAAAAAAGCTTTGGCCCTTCTGCATGGTTCTTTTCCAATGCTTCTCGGTCATGGTGGTTTGGAGCTCCGAGCTCGAGCATTCATTATGGAAGCTAAATGCTATTTATCTGATTCAAGCTTTTCAGGTACTGTCAACACCAATCTCCAATAAGATACCAGAATTATATTTTGTTCGTTCAATTCACTTAGTTTGAATGGTTAAAAATTGGAGTGGAAGAGGCTGCGTCTTAAGAATTCATTCATTCAGGGTGTTCACGCCCGATAAATTTGGTAACCAGTAATCATTTATGGTGATCCTCCTTTCTCATCAATTTTGATGATGTGGTACTCAGCATCCGACAGTGACTCTGATTTCCCTTCTTTTTTGTTGATTCTTTCATTGTCTGGTAGGTGTAAATATTGTTTTCACATAATTTCCAAACATTTGTTGTTTTTTGTGTAATATAATTATCTTACTATTGCAATTAAATTCTACTGTATTTACTTTTAAAGTTGGAGCTATCAAACTGTATTAGTTCCTTTTACATAAATTCAGTTAACATCCTTTTGATAATACCATTAGTTAAGATGTATTATATGTATATCATTATTGTCACTATGTTTATATACTGTTATATAATTCTCTCTGTATTTTTGAATGAATAGAAGTTGATAATTTGTCACTATAAGTGTCTGATGTACTTATCTACTGGAGTATTGTTTATACCTTAATCATTTCATTTCTTCCTGCCTTTTCCGGTCAAGATCTTTATGTAAGTGTTTTATTGCCTTTCTTTATGTAGTTGCAGACAATCCAGGGATGGTGCTAGAACCTTTAAGACAAGCCTCAGAAGAACTTCAACTCTTGGAGGTTGGTTAATGGTTAATCTCCAATGTGATCAAAATGACTTTACTGCAAGTTGGGAAATGACTTATTTTTGCCACTGTTTAACCCTTAAGTTCGTTTTAGAAAATGACCATATTGATTCTGTTGATTCAAGAACTATAACTTCTATGTTTCTTATCAAAAAAAAAAAGAAATATAACTTCCAATCTTTCTGGTTTCACCTATATTGATTGACCTCGAAGCTGAATTTGTCACTTGCCGAATCATAACCAGTCGTTCTTTGTACCCAACTATGCTTGATCCTTCAACCAATCGAATGACCTATTAGTTCTGCAACTCCTGTAAAAGATGCAGCAACACCAGTGGTTCTACAAACCCACATGACCTCATCACTGCCAGCACAGTACCTTCCTTGTAAGAGCTCACTACTAAATATAAACTGTGAGGTTCCACTTCATATATAAATGGTCAAAATATTCTTCTATAAATAGTTTTGGTTAAAAGTTTGCGGTAATCCTGGGTGGTGCTTTGTTTAGATGACTCGCGATCAAAGCTTTTCTGCTTGGCAATTAATCTAGTGGTATGCAATCCGGGATGTAATGATGTGTAGTATCAGTGCTAGTGACATTGGTGCCTTCCTGTCAAGTAGCCATGAGAGTATAAATGTCATACTAATTTGATTCATTTCCGGATATCCATGCACTAATCTGACATGAAAAAAAAGGTTCGTGTCTAGAATAGACTTCCATCCATTCAGATGAGATCTCTTATTGAGGGTCAGTATAAGACTGTCGTTACGTAGGCGAAGAGTTGTTGGAACAGTGCAGACAGTGAATAAGGAATGGATTTTACATTTTGAACGCTTTACACATTTAGTCCACCAAATCAACGTCCTTGTAGTGGTTCTTTTAGATTTGTTACGTCTCTTTTTCAATTCATTCCATGGGGAATTGCTAGTTTATTTACTTAACTGGTGAGAATATATTGTTTTTGTACAGTATCACGAGTTGGCAGCCGAAGCTTTCCACTTGATGGCCATTGTGTATGACAAGCTGGGGCTGTTTGATGATAGGGAAGAAGCCGCATCTTCATTTAAGAAACATATTTTAGCATGTGAGAATCCTCAAGAAAACGATTGTCTCCTCTCCGGCATGTTACAGACGTAGAAAAAATTTGGAGGAAAGAACACTGATCAAGGGAATAATATTTTTGGCATAGTAGGTTATGTAGTAAAATTTGTGTTGTAGAGGATTTGAGGCCGATATAACATGGTTATGACCATTTTGACGTTTCCTGTCTTGATGTTTCACGCTAATTTATTAGATCCGTGGCAAGAAATTTTCGGCTGTGAAATGATTATCGTGGAGGGTCTTGACGGATATGGTTTTCAGGTTAATATGGTAGTCTCTTAATTTGCCTTCAGAAATGAGACAAGTTTGGGTATATGTCTAATTTTATTCAGCTGATGAATGCTTTCTTTGTTTTATTCAATTTTTTCCTTAGTCATGCAGTTAATATTTCCACAAATCATTTTGGAAGCTATCTTCTGTGATATGGTGTTATGCACCATGTTTATTGGCTGTCGCTCTATAAAGTTTAAATGAAATTTTTGTGCAATGAAATTTCAATTAATTCATTTCACATCAATCTTATTTTAATTTAAAATGAACAAAGAAATACATTAATGAGTCGTTGGACTTGAACTGAAATGTGAAGGTGTGAACGCCTACCATGGTTTGGTTTTCCTCGTGCAGGACAGGTTCATTTATGGACCCGGAATTTAGCTATATAGGGTGAATTAGAGCCAAATAACTTCTGAAAAATAGGAAAATTTTAGTCGAGTAGAAGGCATTTATCTCTGTTTGCCTTCAGCTTGTAACATTGGACACTGATCCTCGCTTGCTTTCGGCTCGATCTATTCCGGGCTTTATGAGAAAGTTACCATCGAATACCATATTTATTGATTTTCGGTTGGCAGGTACTGGTGAGTCGTTGAAGTCGGTAAGTATATCGAAGGTAAAAATAATGAGAGTGTTATGGTTTAGCTATTTAAAAGAGAGATTCTTTTTGTGCAGGAGCAGAACTTGGACCTTAATCCTTAGGCATAAATCAACAGCTTTGGGCTGAAACAAACAGAACTATAGGGGGGTCTGAGCTTAAAATACATACAAAATACTCACGTCTCAATCTTTCCATTTAAGCAAGACAGAAAGAGTTTACTGCATTCTCAACGTATTTCCTGGCACCTTTGAACCATCTCTTGTCTCCTGCCTGTGACTTGCAAATGTACAGCTTCCCATTTGACACCGTGGCCGATATCAGCTGGTGTTTGCCCCCCTCATCTCCATCTGCTGTTCGTGTCAAAATCGATAAAAAGTAGAACTGCTTTCCACCAATCACTGGGGTTGAAGCCTCCAACAAATTTGCAGTTGCCACTGCTCCCGAATCAAATCCTCCCTGAAAAATGACAGTGAAAATTGTTCAAAATCAGAAAGTACATCACCAAATGTTGAGGACACGCGCTGAATAAATTGCCATTGCATGTGTAAATCTATCTGTGTAAACCGAGTGATTTACCTCTGCGTCGGTTTGACCAAAGTATACTTGTTTTCCAAGAAGATAGTTCACCTGAAAAATTAGCAGATACACTAGTACATAAGCTTCAGCTTATCGTCTAAATCATGCTTTCAACTTAACTGAGCACTCGTTCATAGATGAGCAGAATGAGCTTTACTTTTGCATGAGACGCTAGGAAAGCATTAGAAAAATATATTTATTTATTTAAAAAAATGTAAGGGAGATGGGAAATTACTGAAGCAAGGAAGCTTTCCGGGGGTCCATAGTCAGTGATGGACTTCTTGTCAGTAGGGGTGATCATCACAGAAACATTGGTCGTGGAATCAAAGTTGTCCTCGTATCTCAGAATCTGTCCTGGAAACTCTACTTCTTTGCTAGGATTCCACTTTGAGGGGATGGATAATTTGAACCCATCCCCCTTGTAAGGCGTGAATTCTGTGTTGGTCTTTGGTTTTCCAAAGATATTGGCTGCTCTTAACAAACACCACAAGTCATTATTTATCCAAATCCAAACAAATAAAATATATCTCCTTTTACTGATCCCAAAAAAAAAAAAAAAAGAACTGAATCTTTATCTGCTGTGATTCCCAATGTGGGAGATAGGTGCTTCTATAATACATGTTTTGCATTAAAACTTCCCTTGCGATAGTATGCATATTTTAGAGGCAATATAACTTTCTAACAACCTTAACAAGACAATGGTTGACACAAGCCTATGAAAGTAGCATCTACCAGATTCTCCATAAGCAGCATCCGCAGGTGAAACCTTGGACCCCACAGCAGCAGCACCAATCAACACAGTTAGAGCCAATCTACGCGACACTGCGGTCGCCTCCTCGGCTGCGCTGCAACCGTCTTCTTGAGCCGCTGACTGTTTCTGGGCGGAACGACACACCACCTGGCCGGCTTTCGCCGCAGAGCTGCGCTGGGGAGAAGCTCTTGCAGCTGGAGAAGACAGTGCCGCAAGATTGTTCAAGAAACATGCAGTTGAGGCCATTTCTTGGAATATATTTACCACTCTGTCACAATATTCCTATTTATTTTACAACTTTTATCTATTTCTTGATTGTCTGATGCAGATGAATGTGGAAAGAGGAGTGTGGAGTAGTAGAGTGAATGTGACTGAGATATCATGCGAGGGAAAATGCGTGGTGGTGGTGGTTGTGTTTGGAGGATTGGATTTATGATAGAAGATAAGGTTATATTGTTCAAGATTGGTGCCATGTCATAAGGGAAGTGACCACAAAATATGAATTTTTATCCATTATTTTTTTAGATAAATTGTTTTTATTATTTTAATTATATATTGTGAAAAGTTATACTGATCCATTTTTATTATCATAAATTTTGTTTAGTTTGTCAGATATAATTATTACTGTAAAACTATTTGAATACACGTTGGCATAACATATACATATTTTTTTATAAAATATTTTATAAAAGTTAGATTAACCAATGATCAAGTAAAAAAATCCTCACATATCTCTTCTCAGATTTGTTTGCATTGTTGATTTTTATTCTACAGTAAAAATATGCATAATATGGTATCACATGAGTAGGATATTCTTTAAAATAAACACATATTTAACCAATCAAATCCGTTTATAAAATATTGAAACAGTTGTCTCTGCAGATAGAACAACTAAGATGTTATGTTGGGTTCTTATATGATATTTGATTTGTATTTTTATTACCGACTATAATTTTTTTATAAAATGAAAAGCGTTCGATGTTACAATTTGTATCAGATCTAATGTCATAAGTTTCATTCTCGTTAGTTACAAGGAGTGCAATTATCATGAGAAAGATTGTTGAGTCCATTAATTGTCTTTGCTGATAGAGTAATTGAATCATGTCGTTGAGATTGCTATACGATTTTAAAAAATTGTTTATACTATTACCATAAGTTATGATTTTTAGTAAAAGAGCATGATCCTATAAAATGCATTTCTAAGTTAGTTATTTATTATTATTATTATTATTATTTGCATGAAATTTGAAGTGAAGTTAGACGTTCTCGTCTCTTGAACTCAAAATTATGCGTTTTTATTATTTATTTTATTAATATTAAAATCATAAATTTATTCTTACTTTTTAAATCTTCATATCTTTTAACCATCAAGATATTGTAATGGCTAGTATATGAATATTTTAACTTTGATTGACATTTAAAATATAAAATTTTCATTCGAACAAACGATTCTTAAAATTTGATTTGAAAACCAAAACATTTATTGTTTCTATGTTATTGTTTCACTCGACATATGCGATAAACTAAAGTTACACACGATTTTTAATTGTAGTGAGAAAAATAATTTTGATCTGTTGAAAAATTATTTAAAAATGTGTTAAATATTTATGTTGAAAATGTGAATGTTGAATGTTGAAAATTAGGTAAAATTAGGTGTTGAATATTGAAAATTAGTATGTGATGATGTAGGTAATGATGTATTTTATTTTTGGATTATTTGTAAAAATTTTCTATAAATAGATCTCTCATTTGTGAAGAAAATCACAATTGAGTTGAGAGAAAAATATTATAAAGTGTGTAGTGTGATAATTTTGAGAGTTTGAGATTTTTACTTTTTTACCGTAAATTTTTACTTTTTCACAACACGTTATCAGCACGAAGCTCTAAAAGTCCTCCATATTTTTCCAAGCTCCGAACAGAAGAAAAAGGTAACAAAAGTAATAATATTTATTTTACTGTTATTTATTTATTGTTTATATATGTAATATATAATATAATGTTATTGTTAGAAATAATAAAAATAATTTTTTCAAAAACTTGTTATAAATCCTGGGAGGATGTTAAGACGACATCCCACACTCCCGGTAAGGGATACGACAAGTATAAAAGCCTATAAGGTTTTTTAAACAAAATAACTTATGACACCTAATTATAATAATGTGATATGATATACATAATTATTTAAATATGACTAATATTATATACACCATATTATTACCATAAAATTATACAAATACATACATTTATTTTCTTATACACCAACGGTAATAAACGGTAACAAAACGGCTAGTTTTTGCTCTATAAATACAATCTCACAAATACATTCAATCACTCCAACTTTCTCTTCTTCTCTAAAAATTATTCTTCATCAAATTTTCGAAGAAAAAAAGAAGATGGCTTTCACGAGGTTATTTTTAATTATTTTGGTTATCATACTCACCAGTCTTGTATTTATCGGAGAATATCCTCCTCGTGTGTTTTCTTTATTTTTACGAATACTTGTACTTGTTGTTTATCCATTACTTTGTATTGCAATATTCATTAACTAATAAAATGCATCGTAATTTTTAGTACCACCATGGCAAACTTGGCAAAGCTCGAATTCATCGCTCTTGATATTACTGGGAAAAACTATATGCCATGGACTCTTGATGTAGAAATGCATCTTGAGTCATTGGGTCTAAGCGAGACCATTAAAGAAAATGGTATATCTTCATCACAAGAAAAAGCAAAAGCTATAATATTTTTACGACGACACCTTGATGAAGGTTTAAAATGTGAATATCTCATCGAAAAAGATCCCATGGCTCTGTGGAAAGGATTAAAAGAGAGATTTGAACATATAAGGGAAGTTATACTTCCGACCGCCCGTGATGAATGGAATATGTTAAGATTCCAAGACTTTAAAAAAGTCAGTGATTACAATTCAGCGATGTATAGAATAATCTCGCAGTTAAAATTTTGTGGACATGAGGTTACAGAATCGGAAATGCTTGAAAAAACATTTTCCACGTTTCACGCATCAAATATAACACTACAGCAACAATATAGAGTGCGTGGATTTGCGAGATATTCTGAACTCATCGCCTGTCTTCTTGTGGCGGAAAAGAACAACGAGCTATTAATGAGAAATCATCAGTCCCGACCCACTGGATCAACAGCATTTCCAGAAGTAAATGCTGTAAGCAAAAATGAATTTAAACCTGGAAACCAAAATCAAAGTTACAGACAAGATTTTGGTCGAGGACAAAATCGAGGTCGTGGTCGTGGTCGTGGACGTGGACGTGGACGTGGAAGTGGTCGTGGTCGTGGACGCGGCCGTGGTTTTGAAAATAATCGAGATAGTTATTTCTATAACTCATCTCAAAAGAACGTCCCAAACCACCCACCGAAAAGGCATCAAGAGAATATGAGTGTTAATGAGAATCACTCAAAAAGATTTGAAAGTTCTTGTTTCAGATGTGGTACTCCAGGACATTGGTCCCGTATTTGTCGAGCCCCTGAGCACCTTTGTAAACTTTATAAAGAATCAATAAAGGGGAAAGAAAAGGAGACCAACTTTACTGAACACAGTGAACCTTTGAGTGGTTCAACTCATTTTGATGCTGGAGATTTTCTGATTGATTTCTCAGATAATGATCAATTTGATGGTGGAATAAATATGTAAAATATTTTATTTTTTATGTATTCGTATGATAATGTTTTATAGTGTGTTATATTGTATTGTATTTTATTGTCAATAATTTTATTTCATTGCATATTTTTTTGAAGTTCAAATATGGAAAATGCTACGAACCAAGCTGAAGTTTGCATACCTGATAGTGGTACAACGCACACTATCCTCCGAGATAAAAGATATTTCTTGGAACTAAAACCAACAAAAACAACGGTGAATACAATATCAGGTCCTGTAGACTTGATTAAAGGATGTGGTAAAGCACAATTTTTGTTACCTAATGGTACAAAATTTTTGATCAATGATGCTTTATATTCACCACAATCGAAAAGAAATTTGTTGAGTTTTAATGATATATATTCCCATGGGTATGATACTCAAACAATGAATGAAGGGAATGAGAAATATATGTGTCTTACCACATATAAATCAGGAAAGAAATATGTGATTGAAAAACTACCAATGCTCCCTACTGGATTGCATTATACACATATACGTCCCATTGAATCAAACATGGTAATTGATAATTCTTCAATATTAACCAATTGGCATGATCGATTAGGACATCCTGGTTCAACAATGATGCGAAGAATTATAGAAAATACACATGGTCATCCATTGAAAGACCAGAAGATCTTTCAGAATAATAAGTTTCAATGTAAAGCATGTTCTCTTGGAAAACTTATTATAAGACCATCACCAGCCAAAATCCAAACTGAATCACCAATGTTTCTTGAACGTATTCAGGGTGATATTTGTGGACCAATCCATCCACCATGTGGACCATTCAGATACTTTATGGTATTGATTGATGCCTCCAGCAGATGGTCACATGTATGTTTATTGTCAACTCGAAATGTTGCATTTGCAAGATTACTTGCTCAAATAATAAAATTGAGGAATCAATTTCCCGATTATACAATCAAGAAAATTAGACTTGATAATGCTGGTGAATTTACTTCCCAGACTTTCAATGATTATTGTATGTCTATGGGAATCATTGTTGAGCATCCTGTTGCTCATGTACATACTCAAAATGGATTGGCTGAATCATTGATTAAACGTCTGCAAATGATTGCTAGACCAATGATTATGAAAACAAAGCTCCCTATTTCTATATGGGGACATGCAATTTTACATGCTGCTTCATTAATTCGCATCAGACCAAGTGCATATCATAAATACTCCCCATTGCAGCTTGCATTTGGTAAAGAACCAGACATTTCTCATCTGAGAATTTTTGGATGTATGGTGTATGTGCCTATTGCACCACCTCAACGAAAGAAAATGGGACCTCAAAGAAAGATTGGAATTTATATTGGTTATGATAGTCCATCGATCATTCGATATCTTGAACCACAGACAGGCGACGTGTTCACAGCACGTTTTGCTGATTGTCATTTTAATGAGGAAATCTTCCCAATGTTAGGGGGAGAACAGAAACATACCGAAAAAGAAATTACATGGTATGTATCATCATTGTTACATCTGGATCCAAGAACAAAACAATGTGAAAAAGATGTACAGCAAATTGTGCACTTGCAAAGAATAGCAAATCAAATACCAGATGCATTTGCAGACACAAAAGGGGTAACTAAATCATATATACATGCTGCAAATGCCCCTGCTCGAATTGAAATTCCGAAGAAACAAATTGAAGATAGTCATGATGTCATTAAACGCCTGAAGCGTGGAAGGCCAGTTGGTTCCAAGGATAAAAATCCTCGAAAAAGAAAATTCATAGAGAAACACAATGATCACAAAATAGAGAATGATGTTCCTGAAGAAACACATAATGATCACAAAATAGAGAATGATGTTCCTGAAGAAACACATGATGATGAAAATGTTTTGTCAGAACCACAAACTGACGAGAATCATGAAATCTCTATCAATTATATTAATACTGGAAAAATATGGAACCGAAAAGATATAGAAGAAATTGATGATATATTTTCTTATAATGTGGCAATCGACATCATAAATGATAATGAAGATCATGAACCAAAATCTTTTGGTGAATGTAAAAATCGGCAGGATTGGATAAAATGGAAAGATGCCATCCAGGTTGAATTGGATTCGCTAAATAAACGTAATGTTTTTGGACCTATAGTCCTTACACCTGAAGGTGTAAAACCTGTTGGATACAAATGGGTTTTTATTCGAAAGCGAAATGAGAAAAATGAAATAGTAAGATATAAAGCTCGACTTGTTGCACAAGGTTTTTCTCAAAGGCCTGGAATTGATTATGAAGAAACGTATTCTCCTGTGATGGATGCAATTACGTTTCGGTATTTGATTAGCTTGGCAGTATCTGAAAATTTAGAAATGCGTCTTATGGATGTTGTTACAGCCTACTTATATGGATCACTTGATAGTAATATATATATGAAAATCCCTGAAGGATTTAAGATGCCTGAAGCACAAAGTTCAAAACCCAGAGAATGTTATTCTGTGAAATTACTAAGATCATTATATGGGTTGAAGCAATCCGGCAGAATGTGGTATAATAGGCTAAGTGATCACTTGATGAAAAAGGGATATGTAAATAATTCAATATGCCCTTGTGTTTTCATTAAGAAAACAACATCCGGATGCGTAATTATTGCTGTATATGTTGATGATTTAAACATCATTGGAACAAATAAGGAAATTCAAGAAGTTGTGTCATACTTGAAAGAAGAATTTGAAATGAAGGATCTTGGAAAAACCAAGTATTGTCTGGGTTTACAAATTGAACAAAAAGAATGTGGAATATTTGTTCACCAGACAAATTATACAGAAAAGATCCTTAAACGTTTTAATATGGACAAATCAAATCCTTTAAGTACTCCAATGGTTGTTAGATCATTAAACATAGAAAAGGATCCATTCCGTCCATGTGAAGATGATGAAGATATTCTTGGTCCAGAAGTACCATATCTAAGTGCTATCGGTGCCCTTATGTATCTTACAAATTGTACAAGGCCTGATATATCTTTTGCCGTAAATTTATTGGCAAGATTTAGCACATATCCAACAAAGAGACATTGGAACGGAATTAAACATATATTCCGTTATCTACGAGGAACGACAGACTTGGGACTTTTGTATTCAAAAGATGCTAATCCAAGTATAATTGGTTATGCCGATGCTGGATACTTATCTGATCCACACAAAGCACGTTCTCAAACTGGATATGTATTTACTCGTGGAGGCACTGCAATTTCTTGGCGTTCACAGAAACAAACACTTGTAACAACTTCATCAAATCATGCCGAGATTATTGCACTACATGAAGCAAGCCGTGAATGTGTGTGGTTAAAATCAATGACTCAACATATCCAAATCTCATGCGGATTATCATTCGACGAGAAGCCTGTGATACTATATGAAGATAATGCTGCATGTGTTGCTCAAATGAAAGAAGGATACATAAAAAGCGACAGAACTAAACATATTCCTCCTAAGTTCTTCGCATTCACCAAGGAGCTTGAGAAGAATAAATGTATTGATGTTCGTCACATTCAATCAAGTGAAAACTCATCAGATCTCTTCACAAAGGCACTTCCTACGACAATATTCAGAAAGCACATATATAATATTGGGATGCGCAATCTACGAAATTTGTGAAGAATTGTTCGTGTCAACATGAGGGGGAGTTTACGTGACTGCACTCTTTTTCCCTTACTATGGTTTTTATCCCAATGGGTTTTTCCTAGTAAGGTTTTTAACGAGGCAGTATAAAAACACGTAATGTATACAATCATTATGATCATCATCACAAGGGGGAGTGTTGAAAAATTATTTAAAAATGTGTTAAATATTTGTGTTGAAAATGTGAATGTTGAATGTTGAAAATTAGGTAAAATTAGGTGTTGAATATTGAAAATTAGTGTGTGATGATGTAGGTAATGATGTATTTTATTTTTGGATTATTTGTAAAAATTTTCTATAAATAGATCTCTCATTTGTGAAGAAAATCACAATTGAGTTGAGAGAAAAATATTATAAAGTGTGTAGTGTGATAATTTTGAGAGTTTGAGATTTTTACTTTTTTACCGTAAATTTTTACTTTTTCACAACATGATCAAATATTTTAAAACAAATTATCCTTACATGTATATTGAAAATACTCAAATATATTTAGAGTATTTTTAAAAAAAGTTTGACCAAGATTATTCTCCAAATTTCCCTTCTTTATGTGTATCTTTCTCATTATTATGCTTAGATTATATCTATTACTATTTATTAATAATCTCTATAATTGAGGGAATTTTTTTTGTGATATATTATTTTATTTTACTATTTCAAATTATAATAAATAATTTATTTTCGTGTATCATCGGACTGGTTTCTTTTTATCTTATCAACGATGCCTTGTAGTATGTGATGTAATGACCCACCGCACAAATAATTTCATTCAATTGATTCAACAAGCCGATGGCTGGAAATTTCGACGAATCAACATGCAGTCCACAAAAAAAAAATCTCAATTTTCAATTCAATTCCACAGTCGTCCACTTCACACGGTTAAACCTCAAGCGTTTGTCCCGTTATTGCCGGCCAAATACTATATTTCTCAAGCCCAATAATTTAATCACACCAATCATCCTCTCCAAACAATCCACTTCACTCTGTTAACAGTTGCAAGTTCTTGCCAGTTTTGAGTTCATTTTTACGACCAAATGAAGCGGTATAGGAACAGGGAAATCTGGGATTTCGAGCATGAATTGGTGGTCGCCGCACACGGCAATAATGGGCTGAACGGTGGTGGTGATGTGTGCTTGAATGGTGGCGTTGATGGCCTGAAAGTGATCCTGGGTATTGATGGTGGGACCACTTCTACTGTGTGTGTATGCATGTCTGTGTTACCATTTGCGCTGCCGCTGCCCGACCCTCTGCCCATCCTTGCTCGGGCAGTAGCTGGCTGCTCCAATCACAACAGTGTTGGAGGTATATTTGTATATCTTCACGTATGCATATTTACGTATTCTGTACTTCATTAGTTTTCTTCGTTTGGTTTTTGTTTGATGTGTTGTTGTTGGAAAATCTGTGCTCATTTTTTTTTATTTTGCATGGTGCCTTGGTGGAATAATATCGTTGGATAATAAAAAAAATATCTTGGTTGTGTGGATTAAATCCTAGCAAAAGCAGCTGGGATATAGATAAATACAATGTCTTTTTTTAAGTGGGTTGGTGTGGTTTTTGAGCGTTGGTCAAGATTTTTTTTTCTTATAATTTTGGTTAGGAGAAGATGACTATATGAGGATTTGCCAAACAATAAAATTCTTGTAGCTGTAGACTAGTTATTTTCTTTTCAAATAGATGTTGAGTGCTGAAGTGTGGAAAAATGAATTGATATGTTACAATTTGCATTGAGGTCCTGGAGTTAGTGACTTGATATCGTAACTGTGAAATATCACCCGAATTGAATGCGTTGAGTGAAAAATATACTATGACTGGTTCGTCAACCTCATCTTATGACAGTGAATTTGAATGATGTTTTGATTCTTGTCCTTTTTTAACAGAAACTGCTGCTAGAGACACTTTGGAGCATGTTATGGCAGAAGCTCTCTCAAAGTCAGCTTCAACACGTTCTGTTGTTCAAGCTGTTTGTCTTTCAGTATCTGGTGTTAATCATTCAACAGATCAGCATCGAATACTCAGTTGGCTGAGGTTTACTTGACTAAGAATTTGTTTTGCCTTGCCATTCTTATACATTTGCATACAGTATTATTTCAGTGTAGAATCACTTTAATTCAGCATTCTTAGAAGGCCTTCCCACCTCCATCTCCAGAGTGTTCTGGTCTCCACTATATGAATGTCTGAATTTCATCATAAGATGAGGATAGTTTTGCAACATGACATGATTGCCACCATCTGGTTTCTCTGCCTCATTTTAGTATAGAGACTTGTTGGCACAACTTAAATACTATGAATTTTACATTTCCATTCCGGGAATATTTGTGAGATGATTGATCTTTGAGTATTTCTTCTTTGATTAACTTGATCTTATCAAATTTAAATTAACTGACACACCTTTTTAACCCTTAATTAATTCCATGTCATTATTAACCACTACCTTTTCTGACTCTTTAAGTTCTCATTTTTCGTTGTTTTCTCAGAGAAATATTTCCCAGCCATGTCAGATTATTTGTTCAGAATGATGCTGTGGCAGCTTTGGCTTGTGGGACTATGGGAAAGCTTCACGGATGTGTTCTCATAGCTGGTACAGGTACCATTGCCTATGGATTTACAGAAGATGGGAGAGAAGCTCGGGCTGCTGGTGCTGGACCAATTTTAGGTGACTGGGGAAGGTAGAGGTTTTATAGTACTTGTACATGCATACCATCTTTGTGGAGATGCATTTACCTCTATATACATGTACACATGCCAAAACTTATGCCTCTTTATATTATTGGAAGAATGGTGCTGTCATCATTCTAAATTTTGCATTCGAAAGCAAAAATGTCATTCTTGCTCTGGTTTTACATGTTTTTGGGTGGATATCTAATTAAATATAGTTTCGTTTTTTCTGTTCTTCAAAAGGTAACTGTAGGGATAATGAAGTCTCAGAGGTATTAGTGGTTAAGATGATGCTATCAAAATATCCTGAATCTTGCATATCACAGTTTTAAAACACCTCGCTCATTGCGAATCTTCAGATGTTTTATCATAATTGTCAGAAAGATTTTTTTGAAGTCACTCTATCATATATGCAGTATTTTACTTTTATCTATCTTGCTGGTAGAGATTTTGGTTATCTCTACCATCCAATTGTGCCTTCAGGCTTCATCATTAAATATCACTTGGCGACAATTCAATTACTACAACTTCCTCGACCTAATTCTGAGGAAATCATTTGTAAACTGAAAGATGCCATTCATGAGCTTATCTGACCTAGGGCAGTTACAGTTTACTGAGGAATAGTCTAGATGTTAACATTTGTACTTAACTCCCTGAAGAAAATTATATTTTATCTTCCCAGTGCATCTTTCCAACTAGTCTACTTATTTTTCACAACTACTTTTTAAAGTTTTTCAGGTTAAAATTTTGTTATTCTACTTATGTTGAATTGCAGTGGGTATGGTATAGCTGCACAGGCACTGACAGCTGTTATAAGGGCTCACGATGGTCGAGGCCCAGAAACAACACTGACAGACTGTATCTTGCATGAACTCAGTCTTTCTTCTCCGGATGAACTAATCGGGTATGTTACTGATGCATAGATCAGCACTGAAAAAATTTCGTTGTGCCAGTGTTAGTTCCATTTGAATATGATGATTGTAGCTGATTGACAGGCACTTTGCTGATGAATTTGATCTTACAGAGTATACTAATATTCATAGTTCATACCTGTATCATCCTTTTCATCAAAGTTTATTACATTCATGTGACAATAACAAATAGATGCTATTTATTTTTTTCAATGGAAATGTGACTAAGAAATTTGTATGGTTGACTGCTATAGATTTGATGGGTTTATTCAAGACAATTTTCGGGCTTTGTGTGGTATACCTCTTGATCCAGTCAGTTATATGGCAGTGTGTGTCAGTTGGCTCTAGGTAAAGCTAGAATCTGCACGTATAGTTTCAAAAAATAAATAAAATAAAATCTTGTGCAATGTGACATGTGAAGTAAGACGAAGCATTTGAATGACAATACTGGGAAATAAGAATCACTTAAATTTGATTTTAGGTGGACCTATGTAGATCCATCTTGGGCAAGGATAGCTGCTCTTGTTCCAGTTGTGGTTTCTTGTGCAGATGCTGGCGATTCAGTGGCCAACAAGATTTTACATGATGCTGTTAAAGAGTTGGCTTCAAGTGTGAAAGCTGTCATCGAGAGATTGCAGCTATGTGGTGAAGGTGTGGCATGCCATGCCCTGGGCCCAGAGCTTAAAAATTATGATGTCATGTGATCTCTACTTTGCCTCTCTTGCATTTCCAATCAACTTTTAACCTCTTGGACTCTGTCACTCCAAATTTCCACTGGCTAGAAAGTGACAATGTCACCAAATTTTTATGTTTGAAATCCAAGAAATCTTTGAGCTGCTACATTTTCTATCAGAATGTCTGCATGCTACTTATGGTTCTAATTGGACTCAAATTTTCCCCTACGGGAAATCATCTATGAATAGGATAGATTGGTTTTGCACTCAATGAGGATTGGTTATCTTGATGATCTATCATCTGCTGTGCTGGCTGTATAAAGTTAAGTCTAACCACAAATTCCATTCACTATTAATCCAACTAAATTTTTGTTCAGATCAAATGGATAATTTTCCTCTCGTAATGGTTGGAGGTGTTCTCGAAGCCAATAAGAGATGGGACATTGGTAGCGAAGTTATTAATTGCATCTCCAAGGACTTCCCTGGGGCTCTTCCTATTCGTCCAAAGGTGAGTATGTCTTGTTTGTTTGCTTCCATTCTTCACGCCACTTACATTAGATTCTCTGACATCTCATCATCTAAAATCTTTTTATTTCATCTCCATATTTTCGTACAAAGCTCTTATAGATTCCATGTGAAATTCCGAGTTTAATTCATACTTGAGAGCCTCATTGAAATTAGCAACCACAAGATTGTGGATCCATGGATTAAGTAATCTTATTGCGCAGGTAGCAGAATTTTTTTATCTTGGCAGGATATGAAGAACAGGATTTAACGCCGTGCCTGATGTTATAGAAACCATAATAAACTTCCATTTTATTTTGATCGGACAGTTGCCTTACGAAATTAGATAACCAAGTGGACCAGAAACTATACCTCTTCATAGCAAAATGATCGTAATCACAAAATTCCAGATAACTCTTCTTAAGATTGGTATAGTCATTCATGCAATAACTTAATCTTTGTGCCAATAAAGACAAGAAGTGTTAAGAAATCGAGAATTTTTATGTTATGTCATATCTTGACAAGAAGATCAAGTCATTCAAATTTCTCGCTGCCTCGCAGTGAAAACTTTGATGGGAATATTATCATTCAATACTTAGGTTTCTCTTGTTCTCCGTAACACCCTTCTTCTTGGCGGCCCGTGTCTCATGAATCAAAGTCAATGTTTTTCAAATTCATTGAAATATCAGAGACTAGAAAATCCCAATTGGTACATGTGATCGTTTTCAGATGTTGATCGCTGTTCTTTATTGTGTTCTTCCGTGGAAAAAATAGGTTGAGCCCGCTGTAGGTGCTGCTTTGCTTGCTTGGAACTCTTTAATGAGACAATCTCACACCTTGGGAAGGTGACTGCACATATATTATCAAGGACACCATTATTTGTACAGTGAACAAGGTGAAATCACAAAAGAAAAGCAATCTTTTGTTTGTGAAATTGTTATTATCCTGTGAACACTGTTTCGCGCTATATGTAGTCATCAGATGAAAGGGATTTCTAGTCCAAATATAAGATCAGAGTGACAAACAAATTTTTGGTGTTGGATTTGTGTCATTAACAGAGTAGCTTGAAAGTTGTCATTATCCTGAGCTTCGGGTAAGGTCATTCCTCTCAAACGCTTAGAAGTATGCCTTTGTCGAAAATGTGGGGATTTAAGCTTCGTCCACCTACACTTAATGTTTTGACGACAAGGCATCATCTATAGCTCAAATTGTAAACTCTACCATTACCTTCAGTTAATAGATTTTATATTTACAAATATTGTTCATGGTAGTTCTCATAACACAAGAATTTTAAAATTTATCCATCCACCCACATGTAGCTGTCAATGATGTACATTCTACAACTTTATTTTTTTTATGATTCAATACGCGTTTCCAACATCAAAGAAAACCTCAAACACAAATAACAACAATTTAGTTATTGTAAAACATAATAGTAGCTCCACTATTTTACATCGAAAAACCGCCCCTCGACGCTTCATTTTCTCACATCAAAGAAGACCTCAAACACGAAGACAAGAATCAATGCTTTGATCATTCGTTCTGGAAACTTTTGTATTTCCACAATCTCACAAAGCAATCAGACATGTCTAATGCGCTAGCAAACTCTCCGATGTCAGAAATTTTTGACAACTTACTCCACTCTCTTGACGTTACATACGAGAAATCAACAGCGGTACGGAAACCGGAACCTCCTCACACATGACTGGCTGGAAAATATCCAACTCCCCGTACCGTTCCAGGACACGCATTCTGCAATTCTCAGCTGCCATTAATCCAGTGGAGTACGCACCGTGGACAGCCCCTGTGTAATCCATACTCGTAGCTTCTCCAGCGAAAAATAGGTTATCGACCGGTGTTCTTAGCTTCTCAAACAGATCATGGGGTGTACCTACTATATCATAGCTGTAGGAGCCCAATGAGTTTTCGTCTGAGCCCCAACGAGAAACGAGATACTGTATCTGCATGATTCATAGAGAGAATCAAGTGTGATAAGACCCTCTGGTTTCACAGAAATAAATAAAGTAGTGCAGCTTTGTGAATTCTGTTAAATAATTACTACACAGACAATACATTTAAATAAAGAAACACAACATGATCTTCTACGACGAGAATGACAAAATTTTGCAGTAGCCGGGAAGAAAAATTTAATCAATTATGGAACAAATGGTTAGCATTTAACTATGTGTAAGGCACACTTCAAACAATTGTCTGTCTTTTAGAGGTAGAGCTAGGTAGAAATTGTTGGAGTAGTTCCTAAAATTCTGTTAGATGCTAGTTTTCTCCCTTAATAAACTTGTGCTCCTTCTTTCAATTATTCACACGCACAGGAAGTTAAGATAGAAAAGATAAAAGTGAAAGCCTGAATACAGAAATAGAAATACAATAATACCGGTGGAGAAGCATTTGGAAGGATTCTTTTGAGTTGCATAAAAGCAAAATTAGTAGCAGCCTCATCAGACATTCTCTCGAGGTCCCGTGCCAGTTGTCCTGCAGGCATGTAAGCAAGGACAGAATGCTCTGTGGCCTTGTGCAGATTAAGAAAATAACTGCATCCATATGATGTATCTGCAACAACCCCCAGGAACTCAACATTTGGCCAAAAGACGGTTTCAAAGTGCATGACTATTTTATTCTCGAGCCCAACTCCAAGGCCATTGATAGCCTCTTCCTTCCATGCGGGCAATCTCGGCTCAAACTTGATGCAATTTGATTTGAGGACACCAAGAGGAACAGTGACAACTGCAGCATCCGCTACAAAGGTACTCCCATCTTCAACAGTTACTTTCACTCCATTATGATGCCTAAAAATCTCTGTCACTCTTGAATAAAACAAAACCAAAAGGCCAAGCTTAGAAGTAAATGGGGTAGAGAAGATATCCCCAGCTTAGAAGTAAATGGGGTAGAGAAGATATCCCCTACCGGAGGCTTAAACGGATGTCGAGGCCTTTGGCAAGTGTATTGATAACAGGAAGATATCCCCGCACCATAAGCCCATGTCCACCGGGTAGCAACTGTTCCTGTAAAACCCAAATGCTACAAAAGGTATTAACCACCCAGGCCAACAAGCAATGTTCAGGCTCATGCTCTTAATTTCCAACGGATTTTAGGAAACATCTCTACTGTCTCAAGTCTGCTCCTGGCTAGATTTAGGGAGCAATACATTCTAGATTTGGTGAGTCTCAAATGTTTTTGTGAAAGTATGGTCATGTAAGAAGACATTCACAAGAATTAGTATCATATTATTTGAAATGATCTTGACAATGATAGAAAGAAGAGAGAGAAAAAAGGAAAAAACAATCATGATGAAATGACCTGATCCCAATTTTTGAGTGATATGGTATCAGCATCTGCAGCAAACCACCCTTCCATTCTGCATATGTACCACTGCAGCACCTTTTGAGCAAGCCCCTCCAGTCTGAAATGCATTTTTTTTTTGGTTGAGCTTTGTAATGCATTATAAAGGCATAAATCAGACAACAATTATGTTTATACATCATAAATGGTAAAACCTTAAATCTGGTCTCCGCTCCAAAACAATGGAGATGGCACGTTGCATAGACATGTCCTCACTATGATCCTGTCGTATTACATCCGTCTGCAAATGGTCAGCAAAAAAACTGTTATAAAACAGAGATGACAAAGCAAGCAACCAGAGAAAATGGTGAGTAAAACATGCCTCATTCAGTATGCTCTCAAATGTTTTGCCAACCTTTGATACTAGTTCTTGAGAAACTTTTTTCCCATCCATGTCAAACAAGGCATAACTGAAAACAGAAATAATATATTAGCCACCAAACGTAACTGTGCGGTGATGCAAGAAAGAATTTTCAAATGTATGTTGGCAAACAAATTAGAAAAGATAATTACATGAAAACTATGACAGAATAAATGAAAAAATTCTCAAAAGACTATCAGTAAAATTTATCAACGAGTCGCCTTAGTTATGATGCATATCTTATTTCTTTTGAAGTTCAGAAATCCACTACACGTACAAACTATACGAATTGGCAGAAAATTAATGGAACTTGTTCATCATCTTGAAGATGATCATATCACAAGTTGAAAGGCCAAAGAATAACCTTTCCAAATCATGGTCATACAAAACTGAGTTATCCTCGCTGGTGCGATAAAGGGGTAGTCCCAGTCTTCCTATAAGAGGGGCCAATGGGTTCTCATTACAAACACCATGCAACCTGAAACAAGGATGTTCAGGTGGAGATTAGAAGGTAATACTCTAGCAGAGACTCCACGTATACAGAACTGAATTACCAAGATGCGCCCAAATCAACTGGGAAACCAAGAGAATAGTCAGTTCGAACTCTACCGCCAATTCTATCCCGAGATTCCAGCACAATTACCTGGAAAAACTCATACTTTTAAGACCACTATCAATAATCATGCAACTAATACGAATATATACACCAAGTTTCTACCTGAAAAGATGCATCATGAAGAGCTCGTGCAGCTGCAATGCCAGAAAAACCAGCACCAATGACAATGACAGATGGAGAGGCTGCATGCCTACTTCCTGAATAGCAAATAGCTAAAAGAATAAAAAAATTGGCTCAGATATAACCACTGAAATATCTTAAAGGATTTATCTCCTCCCACCTATCGAGGTTGCATGGGCAGCAGTGTTTGATAAATAAGAACGGATTATTTATCACATGAAAAGTATTCTCCCATTTTTATTAACTGTTTGATTCTTGGAAACTATTAAGAACACCCAACCACAAACTCCTCAGACAAGTAAGGAAATAGGACGTACAGGATGCCTAAAAATTAAAGCAAGACAGCGGGAGTTTACCACCAAGCTTGGCAGGTAGCTTCAGATAAACTAGTTTCTGAAAATAAAGAAGTAACCTGAAGGTGAGCAATATTATGTATCACCCAGGGAGTCTAGGGGGAAATTATTCAGACCTCAAACTTGTCCCATTTCCTGATGAATTTTTCACTTCACTGGACCTAACCGAACTTTCTGGTCCCCACCCCCTTTACACCCTTAAAAAATAATCACAACACCCAATGTTTAAATGCTGTCATCATCCATTCCACTACGATCTACCAGTGTTTAACCCCACTTCGCCACTGAGTTAAAACCCACCCACTAGCTCACTTACACCTCACCTCCCACTACCATCTACGCAGCTTAATATATAATACCCACACACAGTGATAGAGTATTGTGATTGTGACATGAAATTTTTTTTGAATCAATCTGCTTGAATATGAAATTTCTGGTAAGTGCCAAGAAGTAATATTTTAAGGATTAGTTGCATATTCTTTGAAACATGCAAAAAAAGTGAAACTCCCACCTGATATGGGAGAAAGAGAGGAACAAAGATCATTTTAGATGATAAATAGCCAAACTTTCGCGTCTAAATACTTATCGCGTCACATATAAAATACAGATATAGCATCCACGTGAAATCAACGTATCTTGGGTACTATCAATAGGATTTCGAAAACAATACAACTCGGTTATACCAAACCACAATAATAAAAATTTCGGGTTTCTACAAAGAAAAATAATAATTTTATATCGAAGAAAATGATGAAGGTCAACTGAAGATATTATCATGTTCAAGAATGATTTCCCATGCTGGCTATATGCCTATATCTATCCCCGCATTAAAAAAAATTAAAAAGTAGGATCATATTAAATAATTCTGAGCAAACCCGGACAAAGGTGAAGGTTCAACAAGCGAGTCAAATGAAGATACAAAGAAACCAGTTGTCCAAGTCAACATCGTACAAAGATTCGGCCAATAATTTTACATATAGCTAAATCATTATTCCAATTTTCCTTGATGTAAAACCAACGTGTAGGATGCAATATTTTCCGCTTATCGTTTTAAAAAAACAATCTTTTACCCAAAAAATTTATTTAATTGATCCATAGCCACAGGCATGTGATGAAACACAGTGAAACGAACCAACCGTTTGTCAGTTAATATTCGATTTATCGGATTGTTCAGGTTCGCCATTTATCCCTTTTACCCAAAGTTTAGAGCAAAAACTAAAACAAAAAAAAAATCAAATACGAAAAAGAATAGAATAAAAACACAAACCAGGTACAGAAGGAAAATATTTTTTTAGAAAAAAAGGATGCAAAAACACACCTGCTTGCAAATGGCGATTACTCTTGTTGCTCTGTGAATCCATATTTCCAATTAAACAACAAAAATTTCGTCCAAAAGTTTGCAGCAAACACAATCAAAATCAAGATCAATGGAAAAATCGTTCAATTTTAATATCTGTCTCAACAGCAGCTTCGATAATCTCAACAGCAATATGAACAACAAGAAAGTGTTCGTTTTGGAGTAAGGAACGACGAAATGGTTGGAAATCGAAGAGATACCCAGTTTGACCAACCCACTCATGCGTCTTCCAAACAACTCCTCGCTCGATCAACGGGAAAAAAGAAAAAAAAGGCTCAAGTTTAAATTAGGTAGCCCAAATCAATTTACGATCACAAAAACATTGAAGAATCAGAAGCAAATTCTGCTCAATTATGCGGAGATATTGTGCCAAGTTTGAATATAAGATACTTTATGGCCGAGGAAAGAGAAAAGTTGGGGAAACGAAGAGTTTTTGCGGTAGCGCAAGTGAACGGGGTTTTATTTATAGAGCATGCTGGNATATTAGATGAATTTGAAATTTAATTATAACAATCTTCCTCCAACAACTTAATATATATATATATATATATATGTATGAGTAGGTTTCTTGTGAGACGATATCACGGATCTTTATCTGTGAGACGGACCAACCCTACCGATATTCACAATAAAAAAAAATATTCTTAGCATAAAAAGTAATACTTTTTCATTCATAACCCAAATAAGAGATCCATCTCACAAAATATGACCCGTGAGATCGTCTCACACAAGTTTTTATCTATATATGTGTGTGTGTAGAATTAGCAATCTCGTGAAGATATAAAAAACTCTAAATAATACAATTATTTAATCAAGGTATCTTGAAATGAGAAAATTTCCACGCCAAATCTCGTGAAATATCGAAAATATGTATTTCGTATTATAAAATTTAAATAGATCGTGAAATATCGAAAATATGTATTTCGTATTATAAAATTTAAATAGACGTATCGGGTTTTGATTTTTTAAAAAAGTTGCAAGATTTACTCTTGCTACATCGATTTTTTTGAATATGTGCTCGTGTTACGACTCAGAAGCCAATTTTTTTTTTTAACAATATTATGTTGAATATATTTTTATTTCAAAATTATCAGAGAATATATAGTTGATTTAACGATTATCATAGTACACTTCATTTTAACTGAATTTTTAAAACATTTTTGGTTGGCTAATAATTGATAATTTGAGTGGAAGATTTTTGGAAACATATATTGTGTGCAGTCATTTATGTGATGACCACACGGTAATTCTATAACTACCAAGTATTGGCGGACTCGTGCGTAAATGTATAATAAATTATATATTTTCTAAAATATTATAGTTTTTTTTTATCTTACATAATTCGTTAGCATGTAATATTATTGATCAATAAAAATATTTTTGTAAAACCTGTAATAATTTTTTGATAATATCAAATTACATTATCTATTTAATCTCAATAATTTAAAAAAAATTATTCGTAATTTATATGGAAAGTAATTAATTTTGCTAAATAAAAATTATCTAAGAGTGGCTAGCACGAACCGAACTATCGAATATCCAATCCAATAGATAAAAAAGGACAACGACATTTAATGGGATCATGGAACGTCGTTAGACTACAAAGCATAGCATATCAAGAATAGTATTTAGTCCTATATTCATCTTTTCACAATTTTGATGTGATATTTGTAATTTTATTCATTTAGTATGTCATAATTGTTAATATGACAATACGACATTTACGATTTATCCTTCTCAAATTCCAGGTTCTATCCCCAAGTTCACAAAAGAGCAATAAAACGAAGCCCTTCGTCATCACATTCAAAAGGGTATTGTCACCTAATTTTCGAGAGATTTTACATAATACACGATTATCATGCAAGGTATTATGTTCATTAAAATTAGCAGAACATAATCCTGACCCAGACATAGAAAAGGAGGGGTGCAAGGAGGAAACTGACACTAAAACATAGCTAAAAGTAGAACTTTAGGCAATAAAGACATACCTAAAGAATGCATCGTGCTTTGACAATAATAAAAGCACATAAAAGGATCTGACCTTCAGATCAGCATCTACTATACACAGTTCCACTTGCAACTTTGCCAAAGGCACTGCTAACCTTTGACTGATTCGGGATTTATTCGGCTGCTACTTCCGCCATGAGTGCTAAATCCAGTAACAGGCATGGATCGCTGAGCAAAATTCAGTAACAGTTTCTTCTGATTCTCGTCAGTGTGTGGGAGACTAGCACGTAAAAGTTCAACAGGCATCTCCTTGTTTATAGCATTTGCAGCTTCTGAATCAATTACCAGCGTGTGTGGAGGATTTTGAGAGATTAATGATTGCACGATGCCGTCATATTTATTCACACAGTACTTTGTCAGCAGACCGAAGAAGGCATCAAATGAAGCCTGCCATAGGGTAGGATTCGGTATACTGAAGTTGCTGGTCGAATGAGGATCTCTTAACAACTGAGTCGCTCTTTCAAGAACACACTTCAAGATGACTGAAGCACCATCACCAGCAGGGCTGCCTACTGGACGAAGAGGTGGCTGTTCCAAGGAACAAACAACCGCAGCAAGACAAGCACTGATTGAATTAAGATCCATGCCATTAACACAAGTAGAGACTGTCTCAGCAAGTTTGTTGACAGTAATAACAGCTTCCGAATCAGAGGGAAATTTCCCAAACAGAAATCTTAAATGGCGGAAAACGGCCATGCAGACTATTCGAGCAAGCTCACTTCCTGGTAAAAGAAGTTGAAGAAACCTGGAGATAAGTTTTCGGCCTTTGGATAGAGAAACCAAACGAAGAAACACGGTATCGTCCTTGGGAGACAACCCAACGGAATTGCCACCTCTTCCAAGTGGGTCAACGAGCTGAAGAGAGGCTGCTAAGCCTTCTAGCAGAGTGTGGCGCTTTCGCCTGAGCTGATTTCCACCATCATGGGGTTGAGAAAACTGTAAGATCCTGTCAATATCATCCACATCCAAAAGAAGACATAGGCCATCCTCGATTGTCACCCTTGCTGCAAGCATTGTTTCCTGTTCCAAAGGCTTTTCAGATAATTTCTGATCCGCACTTACATCACCACAAGCAACGGGAGGAGGGTCAACTTCAAGAAGCGGACGAGGCCGGCGAACTGAAGAAAAGCATACCCGTCCAAGAACATCCACATGGAGATGTGGTTGTGACTCAGAACTGTTACGAGACCGGGAAGATTGCTCCTTTGGGTGAGATGGGCAGAATCGATATTTCGACCTTGTTTCAGAAGATTTCTTAGCAATACTAGCTTGGTGGTAATAATCATCCACGTACAGATCATTACCATGGGTTGCAGCAAGCTGCAATTTAAGAATGCTCTCTATTTCTTCGGCAGCCATGTGCTTTGATCTGAAATGTGGTGTGTTACTGTCACTTTTTTGACTACTAGCATCATATCCTTGATCAGAGAATCGCACTGTGTGCCTACCTTTTTGTGCTAGCTTAGATTTCAACTCCCTCTTATCAATGGAACCAGATTTACTAAAGGGTGATAGTGAAGGAAAGGTGTTAAATAATCGAGATTGCGTAGCTGAAAAATGGGCCAACGATGGTTGAAATGAAAACTGTAATCTCTGCTGCTGTGGAGACATCATCTGAGATGATAATAGTCCATGTTGATACTGAAGCTGTAAAACATTATTTAAGAGGATCAAATTATCCCCATGAAGAAGACCAGCATGGCTACTCCAGTGGTTTTGCAGATGTGCATTACATGATATATTTGGTGAGGCTAGGAGGGACATGTTTAAAATATTATTATGGAACCCTCTTGGCATACCCCCAAGAGAGAGAGAACGGTTAGGCAATGAAGAGTTGTTCAACACAGAGAGGGGTGACTGTGTTCCACCAGATAAAGATGACAAATTCAGGTGATGGGAACTACTTGACAGAGCTTGTTGAGATACCGGTGGAGGGAAGGAAGTGAAAGATGACTCAGGTACTAAAATAGGCTCGCTATTATAGTGTTGCAGCTGCTGAGGCTGCTGCTCAGGGTAGGACGATGCCCTGTATAATGGTTTTGGTTCCGGATGATATATTGAAGAGAGACGAGGATGCGATGACCATCTCTTATTCTCCTCGTAACATTCCGAGTCAGACATATGACTGTCAAGCCAATCAGGAAAATCAGTCTCTCGTGCCCATTCTGTAGCTGATGAACCTGAAGTATAATGGCATTAATAAGCGAGCACCAAAGGGTACAAGAATAATAATATAAGGACAATTTCAAGAAATCAATCTGAAAATTTCTTAATTTGAAAGTTTTAAGTTTATATTTTCTAAACCTCATACACACACACAAAAAAATTATATGGTGCTACCATTAACAACGTGGCTAGATAGTGATTAAAGGATATAAAATGAGAATAAACTGAAAAATAATATAAATAAACCATATTTAGGACAGAAGACCACGGAAAGGGAAAACGTTGAAGTTAGACACCGGATAAATTTTCCAAACAGACATCTAAAAACATTTAGGAAAACCCACTTTTGCTCAAACACCCTTCTTCTATCTCCAAGCTTCAGATTAGGATGATCTGCCTAGGTATTTGCAAAACTAGTGAGCAACTGCACTCGGGAGATAGGTGTTTAGGTTTAGTTTAAACAACTGGGCTTCAGTCATTTCTTATTAGATCAATAATGTGATCCAACTCACTTCACCCTTGCTGGATTAAGTTATGCAATAATGGGCAAAATTAGATTAATAGAAAATTTATTTTAGTATTTCCAGAACTATACTACTTCAGTTCGTAACAGCAGATAGTTACTTGCATCACATATATAACAAAAGAAAACTTCGCCAATTCTTTACATTATAATTAAGGGTTATCCATGTCACTATCATATTTTTTTGGCAAAATTTGAGAAGTCAAAATATTCATCCCAACAATCATAGTTCTCCAAGGTTCCTCACCCCACCTATTATCTCAAACCCCATTCTGCCACCACTACTCTGGAAAAAAATATTTCCAAGGTGTTCAAAACTAAAGCTGTAAAAATTATATATTTTTAGAAGGATAAGGATCCATATTGGAATTTGATGGGTAACTGCTCCAAATACTGTTGAACTTGAAATCTACCAAACATGACAGCTTCAAAGTTATATTTACCCTCCATATATTTACATGATTTGAAACAAAAGTGGCATCTATGTGCAGCACATGTCATAGCTATAAACAATTATAATAACAGGATGTTCATAAAAGCATTTGTTTTTGCAGAAGGTTATATGAACAACATACCGTTCAAACTAAAATATTATGTTCAAAAAATGTTAAATCAAATCAATTTCATACAATCGTAATGTATCAAATCAAGACACAATTTCAAAAACTCAAAAAATCTCTTTCTAATTTTTTGTGTTGGATCAAGCTTGAGGCCAACTAAACACCACTGTAATTTCCAAATTTCACTCCAGTATGCGATGTGGTGGTGAGAATCTGGCCCGATATTTAGGACAAACAAGAATTTTCAATTCCTAACAAGATATGGGAATGAACAAAATCGACCATAGAATACTTAAAATACAGCAAATAAATGAAATAAAAATGGCACGTAATCTACAGAAAAGAAAATGGCATGTAATCTACAGTAAAGAAAATGGCAAGAACTAACTCTCCCTTGAAAATGATCCAGATCCAGATCCCCGATCACCGATAACTCCAGGGTGTCTTGGTCCAGAAACAACTTTGTTCAACTGTGAAAATATAACTGAGGCAAATGAAAAAACAGAACAAGCAATAATATGCATAGACAAAATAATTAAAAAGGAAGTTTCTTCAATTTTCAGTTTCACTAAAGGTACTTTTCAATGACAATTTTTACCAGATTTATCAGTAGAGTTATTTAGGTAATCCATGGTTTTCTTTCGATTTTGCTTACCCAAAAATATACCTCTTCGACTTTGACAATGCCTCATGCATTTACCGTCTAGTCAAATTCAACCACACAGGAGTTTCTCAATCATCCTGTTCTATGGTTGTTTTCTTTTCTTTAGTCACACTCATGGTTCTCAACATTCGAAAAAGATACGAAGTTACAAATTTATGTGCATGCACAAAACAAAACAGAGAGAGAAGATCCAACACACATGCACCTCTCCTGCAATTTCAGTTTCTTATTTGGCTTGACAAATTTTGGTTATAAGGCAGCTAACCTTGGCAAATGTAGTAGCCAAATCATCCATATCAGATAATGATCCAAATCCTGATCCCTGGGAAATGTAAATAAAGTTCAATCAGTAACCAATCACTCAGCGCAAATAACTGCCACAACAAACACTATCACAAATATTAGCGCAAAATATAGCATCCATGCATACAAATGCAACACATCAGGATGATGAAAAGTGTATAAGAGTCGAGAACGCAAGGTCATTATTGTATAGATTGTGAAATGAATGTGAGATCAATACCAAGGATCAAATGAATGGCTTACACTGCCTATAATTCTAGCAGCAAGGAGAAAGCCTGGGATGGTCAGTTAAATAATAAATTCTGCATCTGCAGTATGCGTGATGATAGAAAAATGAAGTGATCAGCCGCAAGCTATCGACTTAGTGTAGCATGTGCAAAATCAAGACGTCCTTAGTATAGAATATAGATGATTGCATACATCTTTAGAGATTCTAAACACGAAATTCTTCACATGAACCGAACACCAAGAATGAAATCCATATCTATGAATGGCTAAAATCCTCAAGTCCATATAAATAATATGCATCTATTTTCATTCACCTCATCTTTATCAAAAAGATGATACTCGTGCAACTCCACATCACCACCAAATCCACCTCCAATCACTGGAACACCGACTTCTTCATCTTCCAAACCCCCTATTTCCACATCACCGACTAAATCGTTTCCAAAAAAGGCATACTGGGACGCATCGAACAGCGCGCTATCTGCACCACAAATAATCAAAAACAAATCCATGATCAGCAAACTGCAGCAGTAAATCCAGCAAGCTTAAAACCAATTATCTTCAAGTTCAAACCAAAACCAAACATATGCATAAAAATTAAATAGTCCTAAAAGGGCACTTCTTTCAAATAAAAAATCACATGGATATGGATAAAGAGAAAAGAGGTAGTTGTAGATAAGGAAAAAACAAGCTGGGAAGCTTTAGCGCAAACCAGAAATGGAGCTGCTTGAAGGGTCGGAGAAGTCAGAAGAATCTTTTTCACCGGATCTCTCCATAATCAATAAATCAACAAGAAAAGCTAAAACCGAACATTGCAACCAAATCCCTCCTCCTTTCCTTCCAATCCGCAACTGGGATTCTGGAATAATCTAGGGTTTAGAAGTAGCTAACATGGTAGTTGTCGCCTGTAGCAGTGAGAGGGGGAATATGTTGCTTTGTATGTGCGAATATTAATATTTATANACAAATAAATGTGATCACATCAATGATTTCTTCATTGCTTAATTTATTTTTTTCTTTTTGAAACTTCATTTCCTTTTTCATATAAAAAAAAATTAATAAGTTTTAGAAAAAATTATAAATACTAAAATTTTGATTAATTTTCACAAACAATGTAATTTTATATTTTTATGTTGTGTTATTTAAAACGATATTCAAAACCTATATATAATATATTAATTATAATAATATATATTTTATATACAAATGAAAAATTAAATTCATATATTTTGTAAATATGGCCTCTAAAGAAGACAAATAAACTGAAAAGAAATGAAACTTTAGTAAGCTTCATTGTCAGCCTTCCACAATTATTATTGCCACTCAAAATTATCGCATGTCATGTCACCACTTTCGCCACAAAACAAATTTCAAAAAAGTATTGTGACATAGTCTTACGGATCAATTGTATGAGTCGAATCTTTTATTTGGATAATTCATGAAAAAAGTATTATTTTTTATATTAAGAATATTACTTTTTATTATGAATATAGGTAGGATTGACCCGTCTAAAAGATAAAAATTTATGAGACCTTCTCATATGAAATTTACTCAACAAGTTTAAACTCTATTCAAAATCTTGTCTTTTAAATTCTTTAATTAAGGGGGATTTTAAATTTCTTAAAATACATTATTTAGTGTCTTTTTTTAATAAAAATAAAGAAAAAGGAAAATCAATTTGACGTCACCCTGATATGAAAAGGAGTTAATAATCCATAATTGTCAACACCTAATATTTTAAATTATTCAGAAAATTATTGCACATTGAATGTCACGTACGGCAAAAAAAAATTTGCGTGGGCTTCCATCTATCCATCAATTTATTTGATTCGTCATTTTAAATCAACCAATTTATTAATTAAAACTACTGGGAAATTTAATGTGTATGGCCATATTTGTTGGGGCACGTAATTCTTTTTTGTTATATATAAATATAATGAACTCATAAATTTAATAATAAATAAATCTTGAAAGGTGGGATTTTATTTGACGCAAATTGATTTACAATTTTTAAAATAGTTTGGCTCAACTATTGGTAAGGAGTATATATCATATAATTGTTACTAATTTTCTCAAAACAATAGTGATACTCAATAGAAATATAGGGTTTGATTCCAGTAGGTGATACTAGCTTGAATGCAGACATCGAGTTTATTTAGACTTAAAATCACAAAAGAGACCGTTAGAAGAGGGTCGGGAGGATGTCTCAGCGTATTCACTCGACGCTCAAGTCGGATATCGATAATAAAATGAGAGAGCATGTAGGGACGTCGATAAAAATTAATATAGTGAATGTCTAATTAAACTCTTAAACCTGATATTTATAAGAAAGTATTTGGGATTCATCATGGATCGTCTACCTTGGTTAAGAATGGACAGAGACCCAAATCTGAGTTGGACCTAATTTTGATGGGCTCTTTCATATGATATCAAATAGCAAAATTTAAATAAATATGCTAAATGCATTTAAAAAATATGTATATTAAATAATATTTGAGTTAAATAAGAAGTCTCTTGGGGTTAGAGTCCCATTTGTGTGGGTTTGTGTAGAAATAGATTTTTCCATCCCTATTGTATCAAAAATATAATAACTTGATTGAATAATGCACTATATACTACTTAATTTTTGTGTACTTAGGTAAAATATTATGTTATGATATATTAGATATATTATGTATGTTGATACATCAAATTCTTAGGAATGATCTTTTTTTTTAATTTCAAACTAAAATTTATTAATTGTACTAAAAAAACGTTACGGAGTGCGGTTTTTTTTTTTTTTTATTTTTTTCATAAATATTTAATTATTTTTGTTTTCTCCATATTTTTTCAATAATTATTTAATATTTGATTCAAACTAAAAATCAATGATATATTCATTATTTTTATTTATTTTAAATTGATCGAAAAATATGTCGAAATTTTTTTTAAACAAAATTATATATATATTAGATTAGATATCTGTCTAAACGGTATTTTTTTTTTTAAATCGGGATGATAGACAACCTAGTAAAGTGCTTATACGTTAAGCCTACCCAGCCTGAGTCATCCTGATTGATATGATATTCTCCAATCATATTCGGATCCGAGTCCAAGCGAGACAGATGATTCTTTTTATACAAGTAACATATTTTCTGTTCAGAACATCTTTCCAACACGTTTTGTTCCTTGGCAGAATTTGAATTTTTATCCATTAATATTTTTTTTCCTTGGCAAAATTTGGATGCTTTATTCATTTAATTTTTTTTTAAAAAAAATGATAGGTCGTCGGTATAAATTATGTTAGTTTGTTATTACAATCGGAAAGAGTTCTTGTTTTTCCCCATAGCTTGAACATGTGGCATCTTCAATAGCGAGCAGATGATTATGTCATCAGGCTAAGAGACCCGTCATTTATATAAAAAAAAAAACAGAGCAATTTGTACCAGAATTTGAGAAACAATCGCTAAATTTAGCGATGTTTTTTCTTAAATTTGTCATCAATTCTAATTTACCGAAAATTATTATAGTTTTCTGAAACTATGGTAAATTGACGATGATTTTATAATAACCGTTGTTACTAATGATGGTATGACAAATTTGTTTTCTAATAGCGAGGGAAAATAATTTTCTTAGATAACTAACGACGAGATTTAATTGTTTAATTTATTTCGTCCCAAATTCAAAATTTAAATTTTTAGATGTAATTTTGCTACGGATTTCTTGAAAATGTCGTTATTTAGCGACGAGTTTTCAAAATCCACCGTTGATAGCGATTATCGTAAAACTATCGCAATTCGTGCATTTTTCCCCTCATTTTTCAGCCATTTTCACTAATTTTGATATATATGGACGAGTTTTTGACTTTATTTTTCAAATCTCATGCATTTTGATTATATTCTACATGTGTTTTTTCTTATTATTGCGTATCTCGNTAGTTTCTATATTACATATTAAATGCATGCAACTAACAAGTGATTTTATTGAATTTAATTATAAAATTCTACCATAAACACCGTCACTATATTAACGACGGTATGATTTTATAAAATTGTTAATACAAAAAACCATCGCTAAATAAAATACAATCGAGATAAAAATCGTAGTTCTTTCCTTGAAACATAATATTAAGCATAAGTTTACAGAGAATATTTTCAAAGTATATAGTAATCGCATCACATATTCAAAACTCAGTTAACCAACACGTTTATATGGTAGGCAATTTTAGATACAAAGATTCATTTTTAATATATATATGTCTCACAAAATTGATCAGTAATAAAATTTATGCGATAAAAAATCAAAATAACAAAAAGATAAAAATGAGCTAACCTCGATATCAGGTAAAGAAATATCATTAAAAAAGAGTTAAGAGGTAAAAAAGAAAAAGTAAAAACACCATGAAAGAATAAATCCACGTGTGCAAGGAATATCAATTTAATATATTAATTAAAAATAATCGTGCGAGTCTGTTGCGTAATAAAATTGACCATTCCGGCGTTATTATCCATACATATATACATAAAATAAACATGTCCCTCTATTTGTGTATGGTGAGGTTCCCTTGTAAATCCAAATAAAACAAATTAAGAAACCACATTCTAAATAATGAAGGAAATGCCATTTTGGCTGTATTAATCTATTTGTTGGAATATTTGTGTTGTTTAATTATTATCCATTACAATTTTTGGTATAACAAATATCGTTAAGTGTTTAATGTAAATCGTACTTATTTTATGAATTAAGAATTTATTCAAAAACTAGACGACAAAAATTACTTAATTAAAAAGTAATTATAATATGCAATATGTACATTTTTTAAAGAGGCTCGAGCCGAAAATCTCGTCCTAAATTTGAGACATTAATTCGGATTTCTTCTCAAATATGTGATATTGATAGACAGATGAGGAGTACACACGTTTTCCCTGAGGTTTCATACTTTCATGTATATGATGTGGAAGTTTCCCTCGCCTCTTCATTCACGCGGTTTCAGCCGCCCAATTCAGATTCCCTGTCCCAGCAAGTAACCTCTTTAACAACTCCACCATTCTCGATGATCTATATATACACCTATACATGCTCAGATATTCTCCATAATTTCTTCGTTTTTCCTCGTAATTAATTTCCGTGCGACGCTTAATTCTTGTTCCTTTTGCTTATTTTTCATAAAAAAATCCATCAATATGAGCAGCCACAACGAGCCTCAAGGTATGTTTCTTACTTTTCAGTTTTCTCCGTGCATTTATATATGCAGCTGGTTTTTTGATTTCGCAACCGTTCGTACTTAAGTTTGCTGGTTAATACTGCGGATCTAGTGAGAAGTGGAGGATAATCGACGATTGGTTGACTGTAGATGATAATTCTGTTGTAAATGTTTATTTGATTTGATTGATCGGATCTGAGCACAATTGAATATGATATGGATTGTTACCCCCTGTCTCTAGTGGATCCAAAAATATAGATCATAAAATTAATGATTTCGTTGGATTAATAAATTCCATCTTGTTTTGAAACCACTTGTATTATCCATAATCCATACCAGGAATTATAATTTACTAGTATCGTATTTTGAGATATGAATCTATTATACTTGTATTTTTCGTAAAATTTAAATCTGATTTAATCTCATTTATTATTTACTTATGGCATCCAAAAGTTTGACTTGAAATTTTAAATTAATTTATTGTACTGTATATTTAGATGTTCGTTTATTTGTTTTTTTAAATTATAAAAAATATCCAATAATATAATTTACTTCTTTTGTGACTTTTTTAATACATATTTTCTTTGGTGTGTTCTTAGTTGATTAGATACATTTTAAAATACTGAGAATGCACTCCATAATGTAATAAAATTTGTAATTTATTAGTGAGTAGTTCTCTTGTAAGACGGTCTCACGAATCTTTATATGTGACACATGTCAACCCTACTGACATTCACAATAAATAAAAAGTAATACTGTTAGCATAAAAAGTAATACTTTTTCATGGATGACCCAAATAAGAAATCCGTCTCACAAAATACGATGCGTTAGACCGTCTCACACAAATTTTTGCCTTTATTTGTGCAATATGTAAATTTGAAACATATATTTATTTATATTTTCATGATTTTTTTGTCTATTTCAAAACTATAGTCAACAAATTCTAGAAAATAATTTTGGAAATAAAAGTTGCACTTGTAATTCATTGTAAATTTATTTTACTTACTCTCTACTACTGGGTACCTTGTTTACGTTCTTGTTTCTTCTGAGTGCCTCATAGAGCGCATTGATTTTTCAGTTGCATATCCGCCACCGGCAACCGCGTACCCCGCGGAAGCGCAGGGTGGGTTCATGGCTCCACCACCACCGGCTGGCTACCCGACGAAAGATGGCCGTGAGGGGCAGATTCAGGCACCACCGGCCACCACCAAGTCTAGAGGCGATGGCTTCTGGAAGGGATGGTCAGTTCTCTACATCTGTATTTAATGATACCATCAAGAATTTTGTGGATTCAGTTACTTGATTAAAAATCTCGCCTCCCAGTTAAAAAGGAAATGGTTCCATGTTTTCATATATATAGTTGATTCAGAATATTTTCTTGAACTAAAACTTTTGTATAAAATCTGAATATCCATCAAATTGATGCGAAGACTGACTCAGGCCTCTTTTCCTCAAAACTCAATCCTTTCACCCCCCCTGAAATGTTGGTTTTACTCATAATTGTTAATTGATGTCAAATGTTTGTGTAATGGTGTATTTAAATTTTTTGATTGGGAGGCATTTAACATATTTTAGAGAATATAATTTATATTTTATGAAAAAACGATGCACAAAAGTTAAATTTTTTCATTTGAAAAAATCAAGTTCCCGGTTCTTCGTCCCTCTTGTAAAAGCTTTAGTTAACTTCACGAATAAGTAGAGCAAGGCAAGAGCTTCATAACAAGACTCCTAATCCACGGCAATCCGTATTCTATATTAAACTTTATTTTCGTATCAATTTATCTAATGTTAGAAACAAGTGACGTTTAGAACGAAAGATTTGAATCCACTAGGTATTGACATTGCACCCCATTTTCAATGTTCGAATTAATACATGATTTGGTGACGAAATGTTCCTGTGTTTTCTGCAGTTGCGCTGCCTTATGCTGCTGCTGTGTATTGGATGCTTGTTTCTAAGTTTTTATATGGAGGCTTGTGTTCGAATATGTTTTAAGTTTCTATGTATATCTTGTGGGCCTATTTTATTTTATTTTGTGCGTGAATTTTACTTGTGTATCTGTACCGTTGCTCTTCCCGTGTATTGAATTCTTCGTGATTGTAGCATTAATAGACAGTTTTATTGCGCTAAAACTATTGGTGTTGGGCGTGTGGCATCACCTGATTAGCTTTCCTCCTACAAACCATCTTCTTTTAGAAGAAATTAGAAATTTATCAACATCTGCAAAGTTAAACTGAAAAGTAATGATGAATTTAACAAAGGAGAATTGTACAGATTAAGGGCCAACCCAAGAAGAGAATATAGGGTGGCGATGTAATGTCGAAGGGCGATTTTGAACATTTCAGGAGAGTGAAACTTATGTTATTCAAAAAATTGCACTTAGAAGAAAAATTTTATTTCTTTTGGAGCTTAACTACCCCCACTGGCAGAGGGAGGATAAACTCAAAATTAGGGATGCAACTGTAAATCCATCAAAGAAAACAAGATAGTAAATAAATAACTTATTTGTGACAAGAATAATAGTGATCCTAAATCTGCTTTCTGGAAAAATAATATATCAAATTTGAAGTTTGTATTAGAGACCAGCCCTTGCTAGAAAATGCGAGCTTGATGAGAGATATAATGGTCATTCTTCAAGAGACAACATAACAAGTACAAACTTGATTACATCAAGAATAATAGTGAATATCTTCCTTGTTCCTTTTTCCATGCTATAAAACTACGGGTCAGGTTTCAAATCAAAACCAATCCTGATTCCTGACCTAATCAAAAGATCAAACCTCAAACAAAATCAAACATACAAATAAAGCTTCCCCCATGCTCTTTTGTACAAAATAAATAACAAACTAATCCAAGTGGCAAAAAATCAATAAAAATGGAAGCCAAATCCAAACCTCAATTCCAAAGCTAATACTTCTTCCCAAGAATAATGCCAACAATAACTGAAACTAGAGCCACACCTAAAATGAATTTAAGTGTCATGCCTGGTGACGTCTCTGCGGTTTGAATCTGTGTGTCGGAGGAAGATGTTTGGGCTGGACGTGTCTCCAATTTTTTCTTACTCTTTCGTTTGGGAGGAATGTTGGTGAAGGAGTCAATATCCCGAGATCTTATTGTCTCATCCTTGGTTTCAACGGAAATATTTTCAACTTCCTGTATTATACAATGAAATTGGTAATGCTTATATTGAGTATTTGGCTACTTTGAGACAATTCTTGTTGTTAAATGTAGTGCAAAGCTATGAAATGAAACTAGGAGAACAAGAGGGCTTAGCTAATGACTCAATCAGGTCTTGAGTCAAACTCGAGCTACTCTAGTACATATTAGTTAGAGCAGAGGTGTAAATGAGCTAAAGTAGAAACTTGATTAAACTCGACCCACTTGAGCACATATAATTCAAGCTTGGGTGGTCGACTGGAGCACAAGTCTTATATCTTTTATTTTGCTTTTATGATGTTACATGAATATGCCCCGAGCTCATAGTTTGAGTAGTTGTTACACATGCAAGAAGCTTGTCGAGCTCGAGCTTGCAATTGATAGTTAAATAGGCAATATGAAAAGATGACAAATATGCATGTATAAGTCGATGAAAAGTAGAGTCTAACCTTTTCTTTAAATTTTGTGTCAGCCAGATGTAATTTACCCTCAATTTCTTTAACTTGATTTTCCAAGAGTAGGACTTTGTGTTTCCTGGCTTCAAGTTCGTCCACGGAACGTTTCAAAGCATTTTCTTGTTCCAGCTCCTTCTGAGAGTTTAACTCTTTCTGTTTTCCAGAAATAGAACGAAGAATTTACCAACCAATTCAAAACAGCATATTTTCTGTATTCACAATCTACAACAATTGGTTAATCAAACTGGTAGAATAATTGTTGTCACCTCTTCTTTAAATCTAGCTTCTGCATTTGCTAAGTGTTCTTCAAGTTCCTTTAGTCGATCTTGCAACTCAGATTTTTGGTTTACCTCAATGTTGAGGATTTCCATCTTAGCCTTGAGGGCATCTTCATTTAATTTGCGGTCTTTCAACTGTTCTTCAAGATTCATTATCATCGCTTCAAGATCCTTCTTGGAACCATGAAATGTTTCTGTAAGCATGTTGTTCTCTTCCATAATAGAGTGTATCTGCACAATGAAGACATTAATAAGAAAAATTTGAGTTTCACAAACACAAAAAGGCCATAACAAACAATCTCAACTCGTAAACTATGTTGTGTTCGAGAAGAGAGCTAATTTAGTCGAGAAGAGAACTAACCTGAGATTGTAGCTTCTGACCTTCAGAAGCAAGCTGCAGTGTCAGCTCTTCTATCTCCTTTTTTGAAGCATTTAGTGCTTCACTTGTACTATCTTTCTCAGATGACACAATGGAAAAATTATTTTCTAACTCATTTAGTTTAGACTCATATAAGGCAAGCTCTAGAGTAAGCTTTGAGTTTGTGCCAACTAGAGCTTCGACATCCTTTTCAAACTGACCCGATTTTGTCTGATGTTCTTTCTCCGGACCAGTACATTTCAAGAGAGTTTGTTCCAATTCTAATTCTAGACTTTTCACCCGTGCGGATGTTTCCTTAGCCTGTTCTTCATTTGCTATCACCTGTGCTTGAAAAGCTTTTACCTTCTCAGTCAAGTCCTTGGCTTCTGAATCTCTCAGGCCAAATTTCTGAATAACTTCTTCCAATTGTGCTTCGGCTTCTAAGATACGGGCTTCAGCTGTCAACTGGAGTTCAGAGACTTTAGAATGGCGCTCTGTTAGATCAATGATAGTGTTAGTGTGGGAAGCTAGCTGCCTGTTAGAGGCTTCCAAGTCAGAAAAAGTGGCAGTTAGCTTTTCTTCGAGATCTCGTGTTTTGCTGCTGAATTGAGCGTTAGTTTCAGACAGCAGCAAATTTTCTTCAACGTGCTTATCAACTTTACCTTCTGCTTCCAAGATCTTACTTTTGAGTTCTTCGTTGGCATTTTCAGAAGAAGCTAGTTTCTCTAAAATCTGATCCATCTCTTTTTTAGTAGTTTCACATCTTTCAGCTGCTTCGGCAAGCTGCTGTTGATAACTGATCATCTGGTCTTCAAGACTCTTTACTTTATCGATTACTGATTTTGCCTCGGAATCTCTGCTGGTGAAATTTGCAATTGCCTCCAGGAGTTTCAACTCAGAGTCCCTCGTTAGAATCTCATGAGATGATTCAAGTTCTGCACTTCTTGCAGTCTCTTTCGCCAAGACTTTAATTTGTTGCTCTAGCTGTTCTTCTGCTAACTTAAGATTCTGCACAGCTTCATTTTCCTTCATTCCAGAATCCGCGAGCTCCTTTTCGATGCTCTTCAATCTCTCTTGGGAAATATTGAGTTCCTTCCGTAAAACATCTAGTAAATTTTCTGCCTCCGATAGCTTTTCATTCGAGGTTTTTGACAGATCTTTCAAAAATCTGTGTTCTTCTGTAGTTAAATTCAAGGACTCTATCAAATCCTTTTCCTTTTCAGTGGATGCCTGCAGGGCAACCTCTAGGCTCGACACTTTTAATTGGGCCACCTCAAGCTGTGCTTCAAGTTCAGATACATTATTATTGCTTTTCTTGAATTCTGCTTCTACATCCAAACATTTGTTTTCTAATAAGCTTGTCATCTCTTCAAGCTCCTTAATCCTATATTTCTCAGTTTCAAGAAGGAGCTCTAACTCGCTCACTTTTTTGCTTGCGTCAACTGCTTTGGAATCTGATGCCTGCATTAATTGCTCTAGATCAAGGCTTCGCTGATGAATCGTATTGGCTCGTCCCTCATGCTCAGCAGATTTTTCTGTAGCGTTCTTTAGCTCCAGCTCAAGCTCCAACTTGTGTGACATTACCTTCTCCGATTCAGATTCCATTTGATCAACTTTGGCCTTGAATTCTTGCAATTGGGCATCTAATTTTTCTTGCTCCTCCTTCTCCTTATTGATTGTGGCATACAGTTCTGATATTTTGTCAGATAACTCTCTCGATTCTCTCTCAGAATCATGGCATTTCAATTCTGTCATATTCAGCTGTTGCTCTAGCTCGATTTTTTTCTGTTCCAGTGCGATACATCGTGTTTCATATTCTGTCACCTGCAACCTTGTTTCTTCAGTTGCTAAGTTCAAGGCTTTTACCATGTCTTCGAGCTCTAGGTTTTTCTGGTTCGCAGTATTAGCTGCATGACCATACTCGGTGTGAAGCTCTTCAATGGTTTTCAGTTTCTGTTCCAGTTCTTTGCTGTTCGCCACTGCTTGGGATAAAAGAGAATCTGTTTTGCTAAAATTCTCATCTGATTGCTGCAACTTAGCCTCAAATTCATCACACAACTCCTTCAGCTGGGCACTTTTGTTGGTTAGATCAGTCACCACACCTTCCAGCATTTCTTTTTCTTTACTTGCTTTGGTTAGTTCTTCCTGCACTCCCTCCATCTTTGTTTGCTGGAGTTTCAAATTTTCTTCGATCTCTTCCTTTGACCTGACCTCTTCCTCCAATTTCAACTTTACATCTTCAAGATGGGATTCCTTCTCTGTAAGATTTTCTTTTGTTGATGACAGCAACTTCTCAAGTGATTCGTTTTCTTCCTTAGCCTTAGATTCAGATGCTTTGGCCAGTTCCAATCCCTTTGTCAATTCATTAACAAGATCTTCCTTTGAAGCTAGTTTCTGCTCCAAATCTTGCGCCAGTGATTTTGATTGCTCCAATTCACATTGGACATCTGAAAGCTCAGTAATAGTGTTCTTTAACACCTCTTCGATTTTCTGGTTCTCGGCAATCTTTTCGTTTAAGCTTCTGAGCTCATCTTGTAAAGAAATCATACGATCTTCCACCTCTTTCGTGCTAGATTTTGCAACCTCAAGCAACCTCTCCAACTCCAAGGATTTCTGTGTCTCCGATTCAGCATGCAAACCACTTTCCTTATGCAACTCCTCATACTTTTTAGCTTCAGAATTAGAATTTTCAAGCTCAAGCTCCAAATCATTCGTCTTCTTTCTTGATGTCTCTAGCTGAAGACTGAGACCATCAAATGCTTCTTTCACACCGGTCAATGCTTCGTTCTTTTCTTCTTGAGCTTGTAATGCATCTTGCAGAGTTTTTAGCTGCTCGTTGTGTCTCTTCTCTGTTTCTAACATCTGATCCTGCAGTTGTCTGTGTCCAAGTTCAAATTCTCCGTGTTTCTTTGAACTCTCCAGATGCTTCTCTTTTGTATGCAAAAGTTCATCCTTCAAGTTTGTGTTCTCGGATTCAGATTCTTTCAAAACACCTGAAATTCTCTGCAATTCGCGCTCAAGATCTTTAACTTTTTCTTGTGATTCCAACAACTCTCTACTAGCCTCAGGATTGCTGGCAGTGGAGCTACGCTCAACGACAGTTGGTTTTTCACCGGCTATGGAATTTGTCTCAGCATCACTGGGATGATCCTTTGCATCAAGAGATTCTTTCTCAATTTTTACGAATTCACCATCGAGATTTGACGTCACTTCTTCCTCTTTCTTTTCTACCTTCTCCCCCTGCTTTGTGTTTTCTTCTATTATCTGAAATTAAAATTTTGTGAAAAAATTAAGAAGCGTAATTAAACAATTACAGCTTTAAAGTTTCCAAAATGAAGCAATAAAAGTTTGATTAAACTGACCATGATTTGAACTACTAGCAAGTGAAGCAAACATGTTCACAAATTTTACCTTAGCAGGAATCACTCCATTGCTCTCAGCACCCTCCGCCACCTGGTCCACCACAGTCTTCCGGCTTATAGGTGTCTCTTCTGCCATCACTGAATGAATTGCAGCTGACCGATTTCTAAAATCCTGAAAATAATTATATGAAATTAATAGATGAATTCGAATTCGATTGCACGATGCCGTCGATCTCTTGCAAAGGAAAATGGGATAATTAAACTCATATTCTGGAATTTTTAAGGACGTGAATTTAACATAAGTTCAGAAAGTCGTCTTGGATGATATACTTTTTAATTATATATGTAATTATGTTCTATCAATTTCATATTCATGGTTTAAATATATAATAAATGTTGCTAGTTGAAACGCTTAATATCATGATTTGCGACTATTGACGTGCCTCCTGGGGGTTTTGATAACTTGACCCCACACGCGAGATTTTAATGCTCGTCACAATCCCCTACTACTTTTGGTTGAGAAAGGAAATGCTTTCAGGACATGAAATTCACCAACAGTATATTAAAAATATGCGTGTACAAAATTCTCATATTGCACAATATATTTGTTTGAATTGGAATCATCATATACTTTATATTATTCCCAAACAACAAGGAACAGTGTCACACCAGATGAATCAGGACACTACTTCCGAAATAAAACAATATATATAATAAATAGATACATAAAACTGGGCACACATTCATCGAATCCATGCAACCTACCTACCACTACAAATTCTAATGGATTATTATATATTCCAAAGACGTGAGGTAATGAGGTATGTGTAGCAGTGTAGGGTAATTCTGAACGGAAACCTGGAAATCTGAATTTGGCCAGATTAGTTAATTCGTATAATATTTTTTCCGTACTTAATTTGACCCCATTATTAAACCTGGGAATCCATTATTAAATCTGGGAATTTTGAGATTCTGGTTCAATAAAATCTGGCAAGATTAAATCAAATGGACACTTCTATAATAATATATATGGCCCACTGATTTGACCCTATATTAAATTTAATAAACTTCAACTTTTTTATTTTTCATTTGTATATTCCTATAATTTTATATGTTTCAGAATTACATTCTTAATTTCTGACGATATATTTTTTTTGTGGAAACAAATTATGCACCCACGGATCCGGTTTTCTATCTGGAAAATTAAAATAGGATTGATTTATTCCATCTCATGAATCGATTAGAAAAATAGATTGAGATTACATTTGAATAATTATAATAGAAATAATTAGAAAAATATATGAATTTGAATTTTTTTTGGTCATATTATAAATACAATGACTTTCCAAATGCAAAATAATATATTCCCGTGTAATGAAATTGAACTAGAGAATAGAGATTCAGACGTGAAAATAATAATCTTTGCGTTTTATATATAAATCTATTTGCATGTGTAAATTTACAAAATAATAGTAAAAAAAAATTATGTAAAAAATAAAAATTTTACTATTATTTAACGAATATTTTAATATAAAAACAATACTAAATTTAAAAAATAGACGAACGAAAAAATAATGATTTATGACTTTATAATTTTTTCTATACAAAAATAACTTTATACTTGCGATGTGAATAATAATGATTCTTTATCAAAGCTAGTGGAACCCACAAAGGTTTGATAAATTCTAATGTCGAATATTTTATCATTTCTTTTTCCCATACAAATCTACACTATATTATTAAAAAAACATTTAGAATACCTAATTTTTGATATCATGATTTGTTTTATTAATTATATATATTAATAAAATGTTAAAAAATTAATGCAAGTCACATGTAGTTTAATGGATAAAACATTTGTTTCTTAACCATGAGTCTATAAGTTCAATTCTTATTTGGGTTTTTTTTTATTTTTTTAATTTATTTTTTTAGTTCATATATCAAAATTAAAATGTATTCCCTCGTTATTTCTTATAATTGAAGACTAAAAGTTGACAGGCAATTACTAGACAACGCGCGGAACAAAGTATTTTGGGAATTTACAGTCTGCGGAGGCTGATGAGCCTTTCCCCATTTACAAGGGCAAAAATTTCAACATTTGCTAATAAGTTCACACAAATATATTTTTCTGCTTAAAATACTATATTGTTCAGATTTCTCAAATTTTTTAAGAGAATAATTTTTATCATGTATGTACTCTTTTGGACTTTCAGATGGAGAAATTTACAGGCTGTAAAGAACAGGGAAAAAATATAATAGTTTCTACTTTTTTTTATACAGATTACACACTCAGATTTAGGGGTATTCTGATGCTAATTGTTATCAGTAATGCTGCAACTCACCAACTAAGATTTCGAAAATCACGCAAATAATCAGATGATAATCATCAAATAAAGTATCAACAGGGGCAAAAATTAATAAAAACAGATAGCGCAACCAAATTCCTCCTATATGATCATCAATCAATCATCGTAAAAGTACTATGTGTTTGTAGTAACAGTTTTTTCGAAAAAAAGCATGTTGATGATCTTCGATCAATCCAGTTTCAGTGCCTATTTCCGACTGATTTAAGTCAAAATCAGTATACAGATTATCAAAGTTCAACACACGCAGGAAGAAATTCTAAGAGAGCAATAGATTGAAGCATAAATAGATCAGATTCGATCAAAAATCACATAGAATCTGCAGAAGCACATGAAATTGAAGAGAAACACAGAGATCAAATTAAATACACGAATATGTAATATATAACTTGCCTGTGGAATCGGAGAAGCGTGATGAGCTGATCTTGCTTTTTCTGCTTTTGCTTTTTTTAGGAATGTCTTCTCTCTTTTATTAATTTTTTTTTTTTTGATGCGAAATTGAGAGTTGGGGAGAAGAATAATGAGGAGATAGACTGCGAATTTTTGGATTTAATAGGGAGGGCAGGGGAGGGGGGCAGATGCAGAAGGAGTCGCCCTTGTCTACGCGGCGGTGCAGTGGGCTCGGGGTGGCGGGACCTTTGTCGCCAATTTGAATTGTTCGGTTCAACGGTGTAGTCACATAAATATACATAGTTTATAATATATCAAAATTATATAAGATTAATTAAGAAATAAAAACACGAATAAAGTTGGTTTGGTCAATGCAGAAAATTAAACCTAAACTTTAGATTATTTTTTAAAAATAAAATAAAAAAAAGACATGTAGTGGTGGAGTCCACAATGAGCCGACCAAACCGTCCAGTCTACGTTTGCCAACATGAAATTTGAGACAATTACTCTTTCCTCTTATCACCATTTTCCCGACTATCTTTTTATAATATATATTTTCAATTTTATGATTTAATAATAATAATAATAATAATAATAATAATTAATAATTTTTTTTCCCTTGCATTCTCCACCCCTCTTTTGGGTTTTGATCATGACTCGATCGATTGTGAGGAGTCAAACAAAGAACTTGATGAGAAAAATGATGCGACAATTTAATTTTTTTTAAAAAAAAAATTCATCATTTTTCACGATGTAAAGAGAGAGATTTTCTTATTGTGGATCTAGAGTTTTATTCTAGAATACAATTTGATAATATTTAGAATAATTGTTTTAAGTATGATTTTTATTATTTATTTTTAGAATTAACCATGTTTTATAACATACACTTTAAATTTTTTAGATTAAAGGTGTACCGTGTAGGGTCATTTTACTGCACACGAGGTGATGACTGATACTCATTTATTGGATTTGATAAAATATATCAAAATTATACATTCACTAAGTAAATATCCAAACATATCAAAATTATAACTCCACTAAGTGAGTGTTAGTGAGCATAGCCGAGACCCAGCTTTGACCTAAGTGGTCTCACCCACTTTTCTCCATGTAAGTGGCTCGAGTTGGAGCCCTCCCCACCGCATAGTTTAAGAAATTAAAAAAAAAAAAAAACATAGCCGGCCATGAGGATTTTGACTTGATCGACCAAATTGAGTTTCGAGGAAGGAAATGAGAAACAAATTTTCTTACACAAAAATTTATGTAAAATCGTGTCATCGGTTAATTTTGTGATGCAAATCTTCAACCAACTATATTCAAAAAATAATAATTTTTTCATTGTAAATATAAATTAAATTAACTTGTCTAACAGATATAATTTCATGAGATCATCTCAAAAAAAACTTAATCATTTGCTAATTCCCTAATTTGACTGTGACAAAGCATCATATTGGAATTCATAGTTCAAGAATATTCTCCAAGAATGGACCGAGTTCAATGAGAATGATCATTCAATGGTATCATTTTCAATTTTAATTTAATAATAAAATATCAGCTAAATTTTTTGAATTTATTTACTTTACAGTTTACTATATATAATAAACGTGCCAAATCAGATCCAAATGGGAAAAGATAACCATCCTTCAAGTAAATAAACTAAAATACATTTCTGGTTAGTTGGTAGTTCAATCATCAAATTGAGCATTTAATGATGAAAATGAACATTTACAATAAGATACATAAAAATGAATTTAATTAAATTAATAAACTATCATGAAATCCCATTTTTCCAAGGAGAAACGATATTGACACTCCATATTTTGTTAAATACACTCTATTTAAATTTTTAATTTTTTTTATTTGATCCATACATTTCATTATTTTCCTTTATTATAAAATATTGATTTATCAAATTTTTTTAATGTAGTGTATTTGTATGATAACAAAAAATATATCATATTTGAAAAGTTAGTCATAATATCTAATATTAATAAATATGAAGACTAACCATCTTAATATCTTAAAATAAAATTTTATTTATCATATTTATTATTTTAAATATTTTTTTAAAATTATTGACTTAAAAATAGCTTACATTAACTAATTTTAAATATTTAATCTTTTAAACATAAAATAAATTGGGTCAAAATAATAGCTTCAATTTATAAAAAAAATTAATTTAATCACTAGAGGGTATATTATATAGTTTGTAGAAATAATATAAATTAATAGAAGACTTTAAATTTAAATTCAAATTTAGTTTATTTCACATTTTATTCTCAACTTGTTAAATTAAAAGTTTTGACACCTCAAAATATCATTTCCCTTTTCCCAATCGATAAATAATAATTTCCCATTGAGTGAAGGTTAAAATGGTTTTTGCTTACAATAAACAAACGAGTCCCCTTTTGATGCAAGAAATCAATGGAACATTGAGTGTACTTTATTAATTTATTTTCATATTATTACTATTATTATTATTATTATTGAAATGAATACACACATCCCAGTACACTACCGGTGGTGGAGGCCGAGACAACTGAGTTTAGTGACATAACAATTTTTTTCACCTTTTACTTCTAAGATTTGAGCTATTTCATCCTCTCTTCTGTCTTCTTCAGAACTATTCCATAGATTCCTATCAGCTAAAAAATGTGAAAGACAAATTACTTTTTAGTTCGAGCTTGGCCCATCTTTAGAATCAAACTTTTTATTTATTTATTTACAACGGGGTAAGAGGAAGACTCGAACACGAGCTGATGTCAACAAATGACATCCATGGTGCCATTTGGGCTAATGTCGACTACCTCGAATCGAACATTTTGATCATTCGAATATGTACACGAAAACGAACAACATAGATGATGAGACCTTAAGCTATAGTCTTTCAAATTAACACCTGGACTCCTTACCAAGATAAATGGTGTCTCATTTGAGATTTTACAGAAAACTCACCTCGTCAACTTCTTGAGGAGTCATTACCAATGGAGGAGACATCATAACGATGTCGCCGAAAGCACGTACTAGCATAGCATGCCATTCTTCTGACATTGTTCTACAAAATATGCACCAAAACCTTCAAATTTAATGAAAGAAATGAAAATCGCGGCATGTACCAACATATGATTTATCCTTGATGATGTCCGGGTAGATTGAGTGAGCTTGGATGAGCAATCTACCCGAGCAGAGAAGTTTATTTTCTCTGTAAAGATTTTGACATGATGGATGAGTATGACTTAACCTGATATCCCTGGTGCTCTGGCTTGGTCTCCCGAGTGGTCTGACCCGGGGTCATCCCACCAGACCACCCGGGAGACCAGGCCAGAACACCCGGGCAGATCATGCTAGACCACCCGGAAGATCGGGTCAGGTCATACTCATCACATCATGTCAAAATCTTTACATGGAAAGTAAACTTCTAGACTGGGGGAGCTTGCTCACTCACTCAAACTCACCCAATATACCCGGACATCATCAATCCTTGTTAACGGTTTTTCACGTAGATGTAGCAAGGCTACACCCCATTAAGGAGGAAATGCATCATTTGGTCATTTGTTATACACGAATTCGGTTCCAAGAATCAAAACAGTTCCACCTATCTTCAAGAAAGAATGTTGGATCAAAAGACATAATAGAAACCATCCAATAAAGGCTACCTAGATTAAAAGACTACATTTCTTGTAATGTGGAAGAAACTCTAACTATTACAAAACAAAGAAACTTTCTCATGTTTCCGCCTGAGTTCCTCCAATAAAATTTGAATCCATATTGCTTCCTCACTAGTTTGTCTAGCTTTCATGTATTCTAACTCCGTTATATTTCTTATAACATTCCATATAACAACAATTATTAATTGTCACATATATCAAATTATAATTGTTTTTCTAAGTCATCATATCTAAAAGACTATCACACCAATAAAAACCCAACATGTGACAATCAATTGTTAATGTCACGGCGTAAAATTTCACAGGAGTTCTTTTTCCCCGTTGTAAATGCAGCAATTGTTTGCAGTTTTAAAACCCAACTTATAGTACTTCATATAAGTGTAAACTATAAGTGTAAACGCATTTTGTGTGATGTATTTACTTTTAAAATTAATAGTTTTTATGACATAACATTATAAAATTATCAAAGATAAAAATAAAATAGTTCAACTTGACTAAAAAATAAACATAAATAATTATATAATTTATATTCATTAATAATAATTAGATTTTGAATTATTTTATATACAAGAATGGAGGTTAGAATCATATGAACATTTTTATAAGACGTCTGTAGATATTATTTTAAAAATCATAAGGTGTCGAGCACCTACTTATTGTCCACGTATGGCTATTAATTCTTTCGAGATTTCACAAAGAGGTGTATGCTATTTACACCCTCTGAACCAATAATTTCTTGAAAGAGGATGAAAGAAATTAGTGCAAACTTTGCTATGCATTTTAGTAATTTATTCACATTATTATTATTGAAAACGTAACTGATAAATAAACACATGTGATGTCTATTACATAGAGGCATAACAATTTCAGTTGTTTTACTTCTTAGATTTGAACTCTTCCACTCTTTCTTCTGTCTTCTTCAGAGCTATTCCATAAATCCGTATCAGCTGAAAATGGGAAAAAAGGAAAAACGAATCAGCTTTATATTCGAGTTCTACCCCGTTTCTCGAATCATACATTTTGATCATATGAACATGTACATGAAAAATGAACATCATCGAAAATGAGCTCGATTTATAAAAGGGTTAATTCCACTCGAAGATGTTGTTTCCGGAAAACATGACTTAAAGTTTTTTAAAAATAAGCGGTATCCTACAAGGGTACAACTGACCGTCTTCCTTATGGCTTTCATCTCGGTCCTTCCCAAAATGAATGGTGTACTATCATTCAAAATGTACAGAAACTCACCTCATCAACTTCTTGAGGAGTCACTATAAATGGAGGAGACATCATTATGCTGTCGCCCGAAACACGTACTAACATGCCATTCTCCTGACATTGTGCTCCAAAATATGCAGCAACACCTTCAAATTTAATGAAAGAAATGAAAATCACGTCATGTACCAAGCAATGTTCTAAAAAGGTTTTTCACGTAGATGTAGCAAGGCTATACCCCATTCAGGAGGAAATGCATCATTTGGTGATTTGTTATCCGTGAATTCTGTTCCAAGAATCAAACCAGTTCCACGTATCTTCAAGAAAGAGTGTTGATCAAAAGACACAATAAGAAACCATCCATAATATTCATGTAAAAGCTTGTAGAAATGAATCTGATAAAATGTTTGTGTACCTCCCCGATGATGGGGCTGGCCGAAAACGCTTTCAAACCTTCTTGAAATTTGGGTGCTATACTGTTCACTTGGTCGAGGATGTTTCTCTCTCTGTAAACAAGGAACCTTTTAAGATTTTGGCACAGAATAAGCAAAAGCCACAGTAGGGTCGCGAATGCTCCCCAACAGTAATCGAATATGTAGCAAATAAGTCATGTGCCCAGAGTAGAATGGTGAAGTACTAGAAATATAGCGAAGAGAACAAGTAAGACAATGTATAATTACATGATTTGAACTTGAAAACCTATATCCACGACACAATGGCAAGAGATCTACAATTCTATTTCTCTTTTACTTTAAAATACAATTCCGTATATACATGTGAAAATATTTTTGGAGGAATATGGTGATAATATTTATTATTTAAAATAACAAAATCACAATAGATGCATAGTAATCTCCATAACAACAAATTCGAACCTAATATATGTTTTGATTTCAAACAAAATCAATTTGAATCGGCTAAATGCGAACTTATCCTTTTTGAGATTCTTCTTTGTGCAAGTTCACTTCATACTTTGATTGTAGCGAAGAACTATATCGATCTTTTTAACAAGACAATGGTTAAATATTATCGAGAACAAACAGTTAAGTCAATGGAAATAATCAAGTGATGACAACATACTTGTAGATCTTAAGCGCCTCCAATGCAACAGCACAAGATACAGGGTGTCCAGAATAAGTGAATCCATGGGAGAAAACCCCTTAAATAAAAGAAATTTTTGAGCGACTCAGTACATTGGATTTATGAACAAAACCGCATAGATTAAATTAGATTTAAATGTCACCACAAACCAAGCTTGTTGCTCTGAGAATGTATGACATCGTAAATTTCAGGGCTCATAAGAATGGCCCCAATAGGTACGTATGCAGAAGAAAGAGCCTGTATATTATCAAGAGCAAAAGGAAATTAAGAATATGGAATAAAAAAAATAGCTACTACAAAATTTAACTAGAGGTGAACTTGTACCTTTGCCAAGGTGACAAGATCAGGTTTAATTCCATACTTGTCACTGCCGAACATTGTCCCGAGCCTTCCGAAGGCACATATTACTTCGTCGGCAATGAAAAGAATATCATACTTTTTAACTACAGCCTGAATCTGCACACACGTGAAAAATATTTAAACCAATGTCCACTCTTCACCAAAACAAAGAAGAGAGAGAGAGAGACCCATCTCAGATATGTTTGGCAAAATTTTTACATCATTTCCTTCTCGACTCCAACTGAAGAAAATGGGTGCCCAGATTCCTTTTGGACACATTCTGGACTACGCTCTCAAAATACAAATACATAAAGACATTAGCAACCACTTTTCCCCATAACCTGAGTTAGGGGTGTCAAAATCAGACACGACCCACCAACTCGACACGATTCAACCCGAAAAAAATCAGGCTTGGGTTTGGGGTTTTAGTGTTCGGGTCAGATCGGGTTGGACCCCGATAGCTGACCCGAAAAAATTGATTGGGTTGGGTTGGGTTGGGTGGGGTTCGGGTTGACCTGAAAATTTTATTTTTTTTAAAAAATTATAATTAATAAATATTGCTTACATTTTTATATATTGTACGTCCGAAAAAAATTTATTGTATATTTATATCATAAATTTTCATAATTTAATATTTATTTTGAATATTTTTTATTTTCTAAACAATTGTTTATTTGATTTAGTAAATATATTTTATTTTTCTACAATTAGACTTTCAAATTTAAATCATATATATGAGCGATATATTGTTATTATGTGTTTAAATTAATTTTTTTTAATTTTATTTAAAAAATATTTTTTTAAAAAAAAAATCGAAATCGAGTTAATTGGGTTGAACGGGTTGATCGGGTTGATTCGGGTTCGGTTTGAGTTTTTTCGGGTTGGGTTCGGGTTGAGCAATTTTTGAATAGTAATATTGCTCAACCCGACCCAACACATTACACACCCAACCCACCCGAATTGACACCCCTAACCTGAGTTGATACGAGGTGCCAACAATAATTTTTATAAATTATCATGCTACCTCGGTTTTTAGCCAGATCAAGGTGAATGAATTAATATATAAGCAGACACAGTAAGTTGGTCAGGTGTTAAGCATTAAAAACCTAAAATAAGTTTCTAAGACCAACCTAATCAAATATAAAAGGGCCAGTGACTCACAAAAAAAAGTTGAAAAGGACTGATCGAACAGGCAATGCACGTCATACTTTCTGTGAGAGATTCCGGAGCCATATATACCGAAATACCAAACTTTGCATACTTTATTCATTCAGCCATTGAGGCCGCTCTATCGTTTATGGATTTTGTAGAGCTAATCGTATTAAATTATTGGTGTGACATAGACAATGGGAAAATGAAAATAACCTTCTCAAAATAGGTAGCGGGTGGAAGTATCACGCCACCTGCTCCCATTACTGGTTCCGCAATAAAAGCAGCAATCTGAGATATCAGAGTTTGTTAGTTGAGAAACACAGCCTTCCATTAAACCGGAGAAAGAAATGTGTTAAAAAAGAAATTAATGGCATGAATTTATTATTAAACTTCAGTTACCGTCTCTGGACCTTCTTTGATTATAAGATTCTCCAAGTTATTGGCCAACCTAGTAGAGAACTCCTCCTCCGTTTCGCCTGCAAAACTTTATTTTAGTATGATGTGATCATGTAAGAAGGTAGAAAGTAAGGACAAAAAAGTCTGCCACCACCTGGTAGATGGTAGCGCCAAAAATGTGGGCAGTCTGTATGTAACACATATGGGGCAGGAAGATCGAACTTCTGGTGGAGGGCAGGCAGACTATTAAAAAGACAGTGAAATTTTTTACAAATAATTTTTGCTGCATACAAGTAAATTTTGAGTCTCAGATAGTTGAATGCTAACTTGCATACCCCGAAAGACTGGCTGACACAAGTGTCGACCCATGGTATCTGCCACAAAAAAATGGAAATTAAATTGAAACACAGGCAACAATGGTATATACTAAAAGCATATTGGTACCAAAAAGTTACGGTATAAACTAAGAGCATAACAGAACCAAAAAATATTACGATTTTGCTCGAGCAATAAATTTCTTTTTGTTTGGCCTTCCAAGTGCATTATTGTAGTACCACACAAGCTTGACCTATATGGAAAAAAGTTCAGAATTATGATTGATTTTACAAAAGAAAACTTAAATATCTAGTAAAAAGAAATTTCATCAAATACTTGAATTCAAAGCAGCCCTTCAAGAAAATGAACAATTTAAATTGTTTTGTCTATCTCGACGGATCCTCAGTTCCGGGCTTCTGTCAAATGATTTATTTCGCAACATGGAGCAGTGAAATTTTATAGTTTATCCATTTAAAAACCCCAATCATTTTAAGTTTTCAAAACAAAATTACAAGTCCAAAATTATATATAAGTACAAATTTATGTTACTTTTAATCACAACTTCGTCTCCAACAGATAAAAAAAAAACTGCAGATATGATATCTAATAAAAGTTTCTGGATATGATTGAAAACTTGAACCTGTGAATCATTTGCCTCTGACCCACTATTTGTGAAGAAGACTTTCGACATTTTACTTGCAGTGAATAACTTTAAAAGTTCTTTGGCAAGATCCTGTATTTTATAAATAAATTGTCAAATTTCCAAATTGAAGTTTCCAAATCTTAAATCATCATACCAATGAGGGTTTTGTCGTGCGGTTCCAGAAAGAGTGGTAAAATGGTAATGTGTTTAGTTGTCTGGTAGCAGCAGCAACAAGACGAGGCTCACTTCCACCTGAAAGAATGCTAAAGCATATAAGGATTATAAGCTCTTATAGTGGTGACAGTCATAATCATGTAGCAACCAGATGCTATTGCATGTTATTCATAATGAATTTAAATTAGGTCCATTATTCAATCCACCAAAAGTAAGAGCATGTGACCTGAAAACAACAAATAACTGAACGACACCCACAATTGAAAATGACATAATCCCAGAAAAACTATATAAATATCTACTCAGAGGACCTCCTTTATTTTGTACGTATGTTAGTGGGTGGCATCAACGTGGATGCAAAATATTAATGTTTCCATGATGTCTGCTAGAAAACAAAGGTTAGTCTTGTCATAAGTTACCACATCCAAGCCAACAAATAATGGCTCGAATGACAAAAGTGTATAGAAGAATAGAAAGAGAAGGAAAAATTCCAATTTATTCTAATCAAACAAGTTTACCTTACCGTATAAAGATGGATTCTTTCCCATCTATGTAAAAGGCAGTGCAGGTGGCAAATATATGTATTTGACAATCAAATGGAAACTAGATAAATAACATAGGTGCTAGAGATCCATTTTAAAAGAGCAAATACCTAGAGCTGTACACCATAATCCAGCAAGAGAATCAAGATACTTTTTCCCATTAACGTCGTAGACATAAGAGCCCTATAACAAATAAAAATGTAAAGCATATAACTGGAAAACGAACAATCTTTTAGACTTGAGAAACTTGAACCAAATCAAACAACTTCTATACCTCCGATTTCTCAATGACTAATGGGTTCAGATCTGTAGTCTGCCATCCAGCAGTAAAAGGAGCCAGCATATCGTGCCCCTTGAAGCTAAGAATGGCAACTGTTACTCATGAGTCCACAAAGTATATGAGTTAAAGATTGTTGAGACTTATTGGGAGATATCAGACATGTCTTCCTTGTGCAATGAATCACCGATTTAGTGAAATAGCACACTAAATGCTTTGGGGTTGCACTTTTTATGTGGAATCTAGAAGGGAAACGTACATGCGAAAATTAAGAATAGCAAAGAGAAGGTGCATACTCCTTATCATCGGTCGATGAAATATTATTTTGCGCAGATGTCTCTGTACTGTAGCATTTCACGACATGAGTTTTAATAGGATGCTTTTGCAGACTTCTAGTGGTTATATCCTTTAGAGGGAAAACACCCTGGAGAATTGAAAGGTGAATGCAATGCACATTAAAAACATAAAAGTAGCAGAACGCAGATAAATATTAATTTCGAGGAAAATTTGAAAAGTCGCTACATTTGGGTGACCTTTCCGCAAATGCGAACAGCATAACTGTTTTGTGAAATGATGAAACGGGCTAGCCGTAGTAAAAATTTTCAAGAAAACATCTAACACAATCAAGAACAGTTTCAAAAGGGGTATATAATACAGATTGAATTATCTAATTGATAAATGATAATTCATATGTAATGGTAGTAAAAACAAGGAAGTTGACCTTCAAATCCATGTAATATATGACTACCAAAAAGAAAATTATCTTATCAACGCTTTACATATGGTATAATCTGTCACATCAAAGATTAGAGCCCTACAAATGGGCCTATCTCGAAGTGGTGGTAGATTTTCAAGAAAACAATTCGAAACAAAAAATGGTTGTCAAATTCTTTGTTTATGATAAAGATTTGACCTCAAACTACCGACAATTCAATCTCAACAACAGAGTTAAATGACATGTTCACATTAAAAAACATAGAAGGGGTTTCAGATTTAGGAACAAACATCTGACAAGCGAACAATGAAACCCGTCGTTTCTATCCTTAATGGAAAAAAATTAGGTGTAGATAATTTCATATAAATGTATCCTTCAGAGACTGGAAAGTGTTTCTGAGATCTGATTGGAGCTCTTTAGCGTTCCCACAGCATTTCGACTAATCAGCTGTTCGGCAATTGAGCAACATGGAATCTAAAACCATCTACTTTAACAAGTATTCCCAAGTTGTAAGTTCAAAACCAGCAACAGTCTATTATACACACCAGAATACCCAAAGTTCTCAATATTCAATCATATAATTTGAGCATCCCGACGGTAAACATGTCCGAAATCAACCAATACAACATGTAGATACATAAACCGGAAAAGAAGACAAACGAAAAATGACAAAAATAAAATTTAAGATCCAAAATCTCCAGCAAGCGATAGATTCACGCAAAACAAAGTTGAATACAAAATGAACCCACAAGATGCATCTCCACATAATCTTGAGCACGCAGTTGATGGATAAATAATGAACAGAAGAGGCGAGTCAACCTGGCTACCATTTCTGAGGGTGGGTAGAAGAAGACGATGCATCGTTAACTTTCTTCAGCGCAAGTAGAAGAAGAGAATTTCAAGTAAGCTTTGTGCCCGAGAGAGAGATTTGAAGTCTCGAGGTTTCCTTTTTCTCTGGAAGTGCTGTTGTGATACAGACGATTCCTGGTCCCACAGTATCAGCAATCCAATTTCTTTATAGGCGGAACCAGTAATTGGGAGTTCAAATGTTGTAATGATTGTACAAGAAAGTTGTAAATTTGGTCTAATATTATTTACCTTTTTCGCGACTTTAGTTTTTTTTTTTTTTTTATATATCGTATTTCGAGGAGCATTTCTCTTGTTAAATCATTTCATGTATTTTTTTGTATGAGACCATCAATTTTATTTATATTTATAATAAAAAATAATATTTTTAATATAAAAATTAATAATTTTTTATAGGTGATCTAAATAGTAAAATATACGTATCACAAAATTAACTAATTAGACCCTCTCGTAAATGAATTTTATGATTTCAAATTTAGTTGTGTATTTTTCAATTTTTGTAAATTAGACATTTTTTTATCATGATTACTTTATATCATATATGGATCTCATATTATATTATATCGAAAAATTATCAAAATTGCAAATTAAAAACTATTAAGGACTAAAAAAATTCAATAACACATACCGAAATCATAAACAAACAAATATATATTATGACGAAAAATATATGTTTTTTGAGATACTAATTAAATCATATTTCCAATATAATACCAATTAACAATTAACTATACGATTAATCCTATTATATATACTCTTTTCGATCAATTAATCCTATAATATATTGCACGAAAAGACACATATACTCATGAGAGTTTTTGGATTGGTTCGAATTAAATAATTTTTAAATAATATTAATGCTCGACCCGATCTAACTCATTCAATCCATCCGAATTGATTGAGTGCTTTAGTTAACGAATAAAAGAGTAAAAAATTAGTTAGAAGGTCAACTTGAAGTGTTAAGTCCAGTCCTAAGGAACACGTACAAGAGGTGGGCCCGATTATATTTTGGATCCATAGTAGTGGGCCCAACCATTTTTGGTCAAGAATATTTAATTAATTTTTTCCAATTTAATTTATATATTACGTAAAATTTGTAGATGGTAAGAAATTAAATTTACATACATAATAATATCGCCGAAATATTCATAGGAGAACTTATTTCGATAGTCTGTCATTTCAGTTAAAAATAGTTGAGTTTAATAATTGATTACTGCGGGAATTTAAAAACAAATAAATGTTCCATCTATTAAATATATGATGAAATTATTTATTTTTTTTACTATTTTAATTTGTATAAAATTCATTAATCGTATGCCTAAAATTATAAATTTCTAATACATATATGAAGTTTCATATTATTGAAATATAAAAACATGTTATATTTCAAAAAAAGAAAAGCATGAATTGATTTTTTTTTTTAAATAAAAACAAATTGGAATGAAACATATTTTTCATCAACATGATAGATTATGGTTTACCCATCTGTCTCCTGACTTTTAAAATTTTGTATATATGATATATTTTCAAAACTAAGGCTGTAAATTCTACAAGAACTAGCAATGAACATTAGACCTCTTCTTTAGACGACACCACAATCCAGTTTTGGTGTGAATGGTTGCTCCTGTAACTAGCTCTACATCGTCTGGAGATCCTTTTAACTCCACATCAAACTTCTGAAGTAACATTGCCAAAGCTACAGTCGATTCCATGAGAGCAAACTGGTCGCCAACACATTTTCTTGGCCCTCCACCGAAAGGCAAGAAAGCGAAATCCGATATGATCTGATGAAAATCATGGTCAGGAACATGATAAGCGTTGAACTTGAGTGAGTCAAGTGTTGGAATGAGTACCTCATTTGGATACAGTGCTCCTGGGCTACGAGAAGGATCAAAACCAGACCAACCTTCGATGCCCTGGCTGGCCTTTTGAACTCGAAATCTCTCAGGCTCGAATTCATTGGGATTGTCCCAAAAATATGGAGATCTATGGAGGTTATATACCTGGTTCAAAGAGTTCCCACGGAAACAGATTATGAAGATGATGAATCTGAGATCGACTTAATGGCCAGTATCCCTCATTTAAAAGCTTATTCTATCAGTCAAGAACATGAATGACCTTTGATTAAAAAATAAATAAAAGCACTAACAGTGGGGGCCCCCGCTTGAGTTTGTCTGCTGGTTATGCTAAGAGATGATATTAAGTTTGAAAAGTTTATGACAGAAAATAGACTTACAGAAACGAATATATCAGTGCCGGCTGGTATCCCATAACCATCTTTATTTCCCATATAACCACCTGCGTAATGAATCACCCAAGTTAAAATCCCAATTTTCATTCTGCAGAATGGGGCGCCTGAGCTATAAGCTTATAACCAATAATAATCACTCTTCTCAAAATTTTCAAACTGGATAGTAATGTAAGCTTCATTTCAACCAATACACGAGCTCAAACACGTTATATTATGTTAGAAAAGGTGAATGTTTAGTTTATAGGAGTATCGATGGATGAGAACTTCAAGATTGATGTTGAGTTTCATTTCATTTTGTGGTATAGAAACCATGTCAGTTGTCACTCATCCTTTACAAAGTTATAGGCAACAAAATAAATACCCGGTAATTGATCTGACTCGAGAGAACGTCTAATCAGCAATGGAGGTTGTGGATACAAACGTAAAGCCTCTACAACAATAAGTCGCAAGTACCTGAAAGAATAAGCTGTTTGCATTAGTATAAAAATGATATGAGAAAGAATGGGGTGACTTCAAATTGTAGTTCAAATTTTTTCTTTAACCTACTCCAATTTTTTTATTGATTCAAATGTTGTTCTCCCTTCTCCAAGCACAGAATCAATCTCCCCTTGTGCTTTCCTCAATTTGGAGGGATGCTGCATTATACACAATAAATTTGCAATCATCATTCACAATATTCATGAAAATTTGTGATTGTCGGATTGAATCAATCATACTTGGGCAAGAAGGAAAACTGCCCAGGTAAGGACAGCAGCAGTTGTTTCATGTCCAGCTATAAGCATTGTCATTAGGTCGTCTCTCAGCTATTCGGCAGAGACAACAAGAAAAAAGAAACATCATCATTTTTTTTGAGTAAAATCTCAAGAGTTAAAGTGCGGCATATTGTAAGATGGGAAGCGGATAAGTCTGATCAGAGAATCCTCAATGAACTGTATGCCATCCAGCATACAAAAACCCACCAAACTTTCGTGTGAAACAGCGATGAAATACAGAGATCATACGTGTCTGATTCTTTACCTGGCGATCATCGGCATCTACACCTCTCATGTCAACCAGAAAACGCAAGAGACTAGCATCCTGCAAACTTTTTCAGTTACGGTGTCACAAATTCACTTTTCTAGGTCTTCTAAGATATAAATAAGCACACCAGTTTTTCAAAGTACAAAACGGATGAAATAACATTATTGGATACCTTGAGATTTAAGTAGTCTCTTTGTTGCAATTTCTCAACATCAGCTTCCTACAACAAAATGAAAAGAAAATAAGCACTCTTTGTGAAAATATAAATTCAAACAGAAAATGTACGGCTATGAATTTACAATACAACAGCTACTTTAACACGAGTATTTTTCAAGTATCATTGTGGCATGTCACTCGTAAAATAACTTCTCATTTTTACTAGGCTCATCTAGAAGTCCAGTCATTTCACAAACAATGCTTACCTTTGAAATTTATATCCTATTTAATAACCACGAATATAATACAGATACATTGCATCATTCGACATGCCAGAAATAAACAGGTAGTCCTTATTTTGCCAATACTTTTGTGATCATTATGCAACTCTTAAGTTTCAAGTATAACATATAAATATAAAACTTGAATACAGCCCACGTACGCTGCCACCACATTTAAAAAATTAGAAATATGGCTCTTGGGACAGATCAATCAAAAACAACTTTCATTATGATAGCATGATCTACATATACTACCATGGCAATTCAGCTGTACATTGTCTCACCTCTCTGGTCTCTTTTGCATTTTTTATCAAATCATCGAGACAGTCATTGATATATTTGAGGTCATTCTGAAACTTTCGTTGCCGAGGAACTAACAATTTGGCCAACGGAATTTTCCAATAAGGAAAGTAAAATGTAGACCGATGCTCAGCTTCAAAAAGTGTACCATATACAGCCTGCAAGTAAATGTAGAACAACAATTATTACTAATTGGCAATTAATCAGCAAGGGAAGAAAGGAAGGCAGATGCAAGCGTATAATGCATATAATTCAGAAAAAGTAAAAGACTGTGCAGAAGAGAATTACAGTACTTGATAAAAAATAATTGATGCAAAGAGAGGAAAACTTCAATTTTATGGACATTGGTCTCATACAGCCTGCCCAGAAAGATCAACCACCCAATGACAACAATACTTGAATCACAATGTGATTGCTAATTTACAGAAATTATTGCAAAACAATATATAGATAACAAATCACTCATAAATGAAGCCATGGTGTTTTTGTGCATGCTGAGCAGCACATGGCATAAGTTTTATATAATCATGAGATGCTCATGCCATATATCAATCAAATTAGAAACCGATTTGATATTCTTAATATTATGATAACATTTTTATATGATTTCATAGAACAAATATTTTCAGTGAAACACAGAGGTGATTATTGCCCACTAAATGAGAGCGATTATAAGAATTTTGGCCCTCTGTACACTTTGTCGAGGATGCAGACCTTCATGGAGGAATCACAGGAACAATTAAAGTTAAAGGGAACATCCACTCCCACCTTAATTACAGGGGATTCCTTAGTAACAGATCCAAAGTCGTAATTAAAAACACCGAGCCCGATAATATCGAGTGCCAAACTAGAAAATTCGGATTCAAGGTCCAGTTCAATTGTCTTCTCTCCTCTTGAAGCTTCCGCTTTTAAGAGCTGCTCGAATTTAGCCGTCATTCTCTCAGAGCAGTCACCAAACACTTTAACCATGGCTTCCAAGTATAGCACATGGAATCCAGGAGCAATAACTGCAACACCATTAACATTCCATATATGTATTTAGTATATGTAGAAAATTATTCCAAGAACCTGACCATCTTCACCGTCCCTACCAGAAAATTAGCCAAATTATTCAGTTCTGTTGAACTTTCCAGTTAATTCTTTGTCAAAAACAAGGGTCAAGGAACTGAAAAGTCAACTCAAAACTGAAATAGAAAATCCATTTGCACGAGAATGAATCATTATAGTTTTCAGAATACAAGTCAAACAGGAAAATTCATATATAAGGTTCCAAAAAGATCAGAAGTTTGTTATGAACTGTCTGATAAGAACATTTGAAATTACAATTAAAATAAAACCAAGCTACTGCACAAGTAAATATTTGATCAAGTTGAAGGAGAAATGTTAAAATTTAACCATTGATTAGAGAAAATAGAGTTCTAAACGTGAAAATTACAAAATGCGGGGTCTGATGTTACCACATAAGAGACAGAAATGCATAAAATCAATGTATTTTTTATTTAACTGTTAACAGTTCACCTCTTCTTCTCTGTTTCCAAGTGTCAAGATCAGCAGGTATGAGTCCTTTTCCCATTATTGGTTCCAATATATCAGCAAGAACACCCTACATAATGTTATGATAAATGCCTATTACCATATACGTCAACAAGAGCACTATGAATTATATATTGTTACACTCTGGAATATTTATCAGAAGATACATGTTTGATAGCCTCTTACTGACTAAAAACATAAAACTTTGAAACGTTCATGAATAAAAAATTAAAAATAGAACATTATAAACTGTAGAAGATGAAATTACCTAAATGAAGAAAAGAATAAAAACAGGTAAAATTTCCATTGACTCCATTTCTATGACAACTATGGCAAAGAGAAAGAGATTCACTACAAAATAAGAGAAGCATATTGTGAAAACGAATGATACCTTATCATAGGAAAATGCATTCTCACGGAGAATGTGTCTTGCGACAATGGGATCTGAGACAACAACAAAAGCCTTTGGTCCAAAGGCAAGCTTGTACACTGAACCATGCTGTGTCCAACGAAAAATAAACAGTAATCAAGGGAATCACTGATGAAATAAACAATTTGAAAGAAAGAGAGAAGGAAGGAGATAAAAGAAGTATCACTCTATGGAACTATATATATTGCCATACCTGAGGTGTTAGAAGCATAATCACTACCAAAGAGGCAAATATGTACTCTTAATTAACTAATTCCCCGAAGAAAATAGATATTTGGGTATTTGAGAGTCTTAATGACTATAGTACCATAAGAAAAAAGCCGGAAAACGAGTTAATGAATAATGAAAAAAATATATAAATTCACAAAAGAAGCACCTCCAAGAACCAATCATACAGGGAGAAGAAAAGTGGTTTCCCAAAAAGATCAGAGACCGCGCCTTCTGCTACAGGCATCGATGTAATCTTTCCTCCGCTCAAAAAATTAGTAAGGAGGTTGCTTGCATTGTCTAATAAGTTCATTTTTTTGGTCGTTTTGGGCTCATCAGTACTTGTTGAAGTTTGGCACCTACAATTAACACAAGTGAAGTATCAGTGAATTCATCAAACGAATGGTAACGAATTTGGCTTGAAGTATCCCTTAATTTCCCTTAATTTCAAATTATGACTAAAATTCGTTCAACTTTGTTTAATATGAGCTCTGGTAAAAAAAATCATCTCAAATCCAAGAATATTAGGGGGGAAAATGAAATGCATGCCTCCAAATCCACCTTAAATCCAAGCATAACTCAACATTGGGACTCTGTGTTCATACAATGTGGCATTGGTGAAAAAGAGAGAGAAATGATTTGAGACGGAAAACATGAGCTTCGAAATCGAATGAGAAAAGGAGTTATGATGAAATCAGCTGAAGACATGATTTTTTATCAGGGTATATCCAATCCAAACTTGAAATTAAACTAGGAATACTCATTTTTGCAGATTTTCAAGTAATACCAATTCCAAAATGTCTAAAATTACGAAGCAAAAAAAAACAAAACAAACAAATTTATGCCCACGATATAGCTGGAGAAGTAAAAATCAGAAGGCTTGCACCATATTCGTAACATAACAAAATTAGGCTTTGGGGAGTACCTGATTGAAGACCCTTTTGGCTTAAACTTGGAAAGCAGAGTGGCTGATGAAATAGTAACTCCGGAGGAAGAGAATTCATTGAAACGATTCACCACAAGGCAAGAAGAATGGGCACAGATACTCGGCGCATAAATCATACTTCGAATTCTCCCGTTTCCTATTTCTTCTTGAAATTGAGGCCAACTGGTAGAAGATGTGGTATCACCGGGAAGAAGGTTGGGTGACAATTTTATTGCAAAGGATAATTTACGCACTGAAATTCAGTGTTTTTTTCTGGTACACGTCACTAAAGTATGAAATTTTGGTGGGGGCGTGGGGTCATNTGAGGAGTTTTGAATCGACTCGATCTATATTCAAAGTAAAAAATAATATTTGTATAATCAAGTTGGGTCGAGTCAGATATGATCGAATACTCATTTTATAAAATTGATTAGTGAGATAGATATCATAAAAAAACTTATTCTATATATTCAAATAATTCACCTAATTAGTAGGAGTCATCATATACTGAATCACATGAGAGAATGATGTGCCATATTTATAGTTACTAAATCAACTCTCAAGATAATATTATATCAAACAAACTGATTACTAAATTTACAATGTATGCCCAAGATTAATGATTTTCATTTTAAATATAAAAAAAAAAAACCATTGTCGATCATTTTTTAATTCATGCACTACGTGATATATATATAACAATAACTCAATTCATTAACACAAATCTAACAACAATACATCAGAAATCGAGAAGGAAGAAGACTCAGCCCACTCCTTTTATCAGAAGTAGAATTAGTTGCGCGGATTAAGATATGAGATATTTGATTCGTTGATCTAGTAACAAAAACAAAAGTACAGTTAACTAAGTCAGATGATAAGATCAATGTTTTTATAACGTCAAAAACTTGTGTGAGACGGTTTCACGGGTCGTATTTTGTGAGACATATATCTTATTTGGATTATCCATGAAAAAATATTACTTTTTATTGTGAATATCGGTAGGGTTGATCCGTCTCACAGATAAAGATTCGTGAGACCGTCTCACAAAAGACCTACTCTTTTGTAATAGGATCGGTGATCGAACTGGTCTATTTTAAAAAACGAATCAACCAGCCGTACATGTTCAACCAGAAAATTGTTATATTATATAAAATAATAATATAATATGATAAATAATACAATTTAAATTCTAAAAAATTTAAATGTACATATAAATATTAATAATTATTTATCAACATTTAAAATATATACAACATAAATATAATCAAATATAACTATATCAATATTTTCGAACAAAAAAATAAATCAAAATAAGCTTTAATACTACTGAAATAATATTTCTAACAAATTCCAAAATCCAAATAATCACATACGTATAACTCAAAAATAAAATTTTAAAGTTAAATATACGAAATAATTTTTTTAAGGAATAAAAAATAATAATTTTTTAAAAAAAATAGTTGAACTAGTCGGATTGATTTTGATTAGTTTTGACCGCTGAAATAATTTATAAGCTTGGTTTCCGGCCCGATTTTAAAAACACTTGATAAAAGTTTACAATCATCCATCATCAAATCATAACTAGAAGTACCTGAATTTGATATTTGAAGAAAGTCATCAGTAATTTTAGCATCAGATTTACTTATTTAAATTCAATCCTTAATCTAAATAAGTACTTGTCGTATTCCTAAAACTTCTGCTAGGATTGGAAAATAGTAACCTGAAATACGACTGTGTAGCAACTATTAAAGTTTCAAGAGGATAGCAAAGAACACAGCCAGAACCCACATCCTCTATGGGAAAAAATTGTATGTATCAACTTTATTTGTATATTTATGGTTCCATATGTTCTTGAAACGATCAAAATATTTGTATTTATTTTTGACAAAGTGGGACACCAACACGACTTTTACTCGTCAAATTTTGGCACACAAATCGATTCGGGCCGACACCTGTTGGGAAACATAAGTCAAACGTGTCGGAGATATTTCTGTGTTCATTCAAGGAAACCATACATTGGAGAAAGAACCAAGTGAGAGAGAGAAGGGCAACAAGTGAGCGATGGGCGAGAGCGGCGATGGTATCAGCAATTCCGTGGAACCTCCATCCTCGTCTGACCGCCCCGTTCGTGTGTACGCCGATGGGATCTACGATCTTTTCCATTTCGGCCACGCTCGAGCTCTGGAACAGGCCAAACTTGCGTATGTCTTTACTGGTTTAATATATTTTTGTGGGTCTGATTTATATTTTTGTTTCTTGCTATTTTTGTGTTTTTAAAATGACCTATCATCGAAATTTTGTTTATTTTTTGTTTGGCGTGTGGTTTTATATCAATGAAGTATTATATCTTTTCTTGAATGATGGATCTGATCTAATCTGCTACCTGTTTTTGGGAAATCATACGTTTATTTATTTACTCTTTAATTAAGGGTTGATTACCCTGTTCTTCGTCCGCCTGGACTTGCTTCTGTGTCCCTCCATTTGCACCTACGTGGAGTACCTTTTTCATCCGTTTTAAAACATTATATGTACTTTGAATTTATCTTTTCTTTGTGTTTATGATTTATTCGCGCATCAAGTTCCGTAATTTAGTCACATCGAGCCTTGTTTTCATCTATGGCGAAATGAATTTTGATGGTCATGTATCTGTGCAGCTTCTCAAATACGTACTTGATGGTTGGATGTTGCAATGATGAGACTACTCATAAGTACAAGGGAAAAACTGTTATGACCGAATCTGAGCGCTATGAATCGCTTCGCCATTGCAAGTATGTTTGCCTCTTCATGAAATGGCTTAATGTATTCTTAGCTGATTCATGATGATCTTTTGGTCCGGTCAGGACATTATTTTTCATTAATTCAGTTTAGCCACTATTGGGTTGTTGATGATTTTTAAGCATTATCAATGTGAGAACAAGTCGGGGTGAATCAATTTTCATCTCTCGCCTAGAATAGCTATTTTTTTTGTACCTGATAGAGTTGATGAAAATGATCAATTGTTTTAGTTTCATATCTATATGGATTGTTAAAATAGTTTCATTGTCTTGCCTGATGAATATTTTGAGGACCCCTGATGAATATTTTGAGGACCAGATAGTGTTACACCTGGCTTCTTTGTTTGGCAGGTGGGTTGATGAGGTTATCCCTGATGCCCCGTGGGTAATAAACCAGGAGTTTCTTGACAAGCACCAAATTGACTATGTGGCACACGATGCTCTTCCGTAAGTCAGAGGCTTCTATACTTCTTTTGATAGCGGCTGTATCCTTTTTTCCATTTCTTTATTATGTTAAGCGACAACGAACTAAATAAGGGTTCAGGAGAATCATATAACGATATGCAATCAAAGACTTTGGCTTTCGTGCTTTAAACCATAAAAACATAACTTTTCTTTGTGGTCATACTTTAACGGGTTTTATTCGCCTTTCCAAGTATCTTAACCTTTTTAATTGTGGTTTGATATTTATTCAATCAAACAAAATTTCAGATTTACCCTAAAACTACATGTTGATGAAAAAGTTCTTCAGGATCTCTTAGTCTTTGGTTCTTGAAAACTTAATGACAAATATTTTTAGAAAAATATCGGGATGGTGTTATAGTATGGTTTTTAATAGCTGATTTTTACTGGTAATGGCTGATATTTTATTATGATCATGTTATGATTCCTAAAGAAAAGTGAGTAAAAATAACAATCACTTAATTTGTTTGTTATCTGAAAATATTTTTACAGTAAAGTAGTAAAAAGAACTTCTGAGAAGGATGAAGGAGAACCCCTTTTTGGGGGTGGAGATCTACTTCTGAAGACTAAACATAAAAAACTATGTAAATAATAATCACGCTAGCCAATTATTCTGTGTATGGTTTTATCGGAGTTCGCAAAATGCACAAGGTCTTATGCACTGCAACTGCTAGTGGGAAGAAAACCTTATTTACTTTTTATGTTTTCCCTTTTGATTTGATTTGTTCTTTTTACGTAGTGGTTGGATTTGTCATATATGCTAATTATCGACGAAGCGCATGTTTAAACTCTTTTAATTCTTATCACGTATTTTATACAGTTATGCGGATACCAGTGGAGCTGGAAAGGATGTGTACGAATTTGTAAGCCTGTCATTGTATTTTATAATTTTCAGCTGTAGTTTATTTATTGTCTGTGAATGTTGGTTTTGTCCTCTCTTTTCATTATGTTGACATTTGAAAACCATATATTATACTACTTTTGATACAGGTCAAAGCTGTGGGAAGATTTAAAGAGACTAAAAGGACAGAAGGAATTTCAACGTCAGACATTATAATGAGAATAGTCAAAGACTATAATCAATATGTGTTGCGTAATTTGGATCGTGGATACACAAGAAAGGAGCTCAATGTTAGCTATGTTAGGGTATGGTGTTCCTGCTGATATTCTTATTTTGCTCTTGTAATGAATGGATTATGATATTTCCAATTATCTGTATTTCTAGAACTCTTGCACCACTAAGATTTGTGTAAAACACGCAGGAAAAGGGATTAAGGGTGAACATGAGACTGAAGAAGTTGCAAGAAAAAGTCAAAGAACACCAAGAAAAAGTGGGCGAGAAGGTAAAGTTTATTGCATTTGCATAAATTTACTTCTTCTGACCCGATGCCCATGTATTGGCTCAAGCGAAGCCTAAGAATTTAGGCTTTTGGCATTTACCAGAAGTGAGTCAGCTATTTGTTAATTTTTTTTGAAGAATTACTTCTTCCTGAGGATGTAGCTGATGACGCTACATACGTAGCTGATTTTCATGTCCTATCTGCGATAGTATATGCGACCACCACCTCTTCGATCCTGAAATCCTGTTAATTGGCTCCCTAAATTCTAAATCCATGTGTTTAAATCCCTGTTTGCAGATACAAACTGTTGCAAAGACAGCTGGCATACATCACAATATTTGGGTTGAAAATGCAGATCGTTGGGTTGCTGGATTTCTCGAAATGTTTGAGGAAGGCTGCCATAAAATGGTGAATACAAGTATCCATATATAGACACACGCTCACGCTCACACATTCTAGGTCCAACTAAAATGCACTTTCAACATTGGTCCAAACTTGTGTTCAGGGAACGGCCATTAGGGACCGGATTCAAGAATTAAGTCAACAGGGACAGGGATTGCTACTAAACGGGCAAAGAAGTAGCGATGACGACGAAGATGTTGAGGATGAGTTCTATTACGACGAGGACGAGGATGAGTATTATTACTATGACGAGGACGATGATGAATATTATTATTATGATGATGATGTTGTAGAGTACTACGACTGCGATGAGAAGAAATGACCTGCCAGTCACTGAACCAGCACTCGCCTTGCTAAGTTAAATCACTATCTGTTGGGGATTGCATTAGGCTTTTGCTCTGTTTGGTGCTTTGCTTTTATCTTTTCTTTGCAGTTTTTTCGTGGTCGGTTTGTTTGTTTTTTTTTTTATTATTATTATTTATAGTTTCGTACTAGCTATCTGAACAATGATGAAAGTATGTTTTTTGCTTCGTTATTGTTTGAAAAAAAATTTGTTTTGGAAACACAGTCATGGGTATTTTGTCCTGTTTTCCTACAAAAAAATTGTTTTTGGAGGAAATATAAGAAAAATATGGTAGTTTTAATCAGTTAAGAAGAAAATTGGTAATAAGCCTCCCCAATTGAATATAGGAAGACCCACCTTCCATCACACAAATCCTACTCTTTTCACTCATCATCTTCATCCTCTTCCTGGCTTCGCTCTCAGCATCCATGAGCTCCCCTATTCGCCTTTCGACTTCGAACCGTTTCACCATCTCTCCATCGTTGTACCCCTCGTGGTAACTCAAAGCAATCTCCACCCCCAATCCGAGATCACTCGCCACTTGGAACGCATTCATCTGCTGCTCAGCGTGCAGCGGCCATGTTGCGATTGGTACCCCGCACCAAACGCTTTCCAGCACCGAGTTCCATCCGCAATGAGACACGAACCCGCCAACTGACTCGTGTGAAAGAACGTCCAGCTGCGGCACCCACCCCACCACTTTCCCGATCCTAGATGTTCGATCCAGGAATCCATCCGGGAGTACTGCGGCGTGGCTGATGTATTCGCTGGGGAAGACTGCCCGTTTCTCGTTAGGGGATTGGCGGCGCAGAGCCCATAAGAAACGGTGCCCGCTGAGTTCCAGGCCGTGGGATAGTTCTTTCACTTGGTCTGCGTGAAGACTCCCCTGGCTGCCGAAGCACACCAACACCACAGACCTAGGCGGCTGCTCGTCCAACCATTGGATTATCTCCGACGACCGGAATCTGAAGATGGCGTTCGATTTAGAATCGGACCAACCGGGAATATCGGCGAGGCCATGGATTGACCGTAGGCTGAATCCTGCGAAAACGAGTCAAGGGCAAAAGATTCGAGCTCTGCAAACGTGTTTATGATTATTCCCTTCGCTCTCCTATAATCACGAGCACAGTGAAGGAATCTGTCCAGCCACAACTCCTTCTCCACCAATACAAGAGGAAGGGCTTCCGGCGGAAATGGGTTCGCTAAGCTCGGGATCTGCTTCAATTCGCACACATCTTGATTCTTCTCATCATGGAGAACCTGAAAGTGAAGCATAGCACCCAGGAAATTCGCCGGAGAAGTGAAGAACACGTAGCTCGGGATATTGAACTCCTCGGCTACATCTATCATCGACGTGCACAGCATGTCGACCACCACAGAGACAGCGTTCGAGCTGCGGACGAATTCGGCGACGTTGGATCGTTGGCTGAGGACGAGGTTGTGGATGAAGTATCCACGCGTTTTGGAGCTCCACTCCAGCGCCGCCTCTGTGGAAGGTAGGTGGAAGAAGTTGACTCGTGGAGAGAGAGGATCATTAGTGAGCTTGTCTAGGAAGGAGCCGCTGACGGTGTCCACATAATCCGGCAGCTTCATAAGCAGTAGTGTCACGGAGAGTTTCCTTGTGCCTGTAAAACGTACGAGTGAAGGTTGTGTACAGTACGGAAAGTGAAGATATATTAAAATCGTGTTCGTACCCGGGGAAATCGTTTTTTGCCGATGAATGATGAGATTGGCGAATTCGACGATTTGGACGTGACCCATCACCGGCCATGGGATGAAAATCAATTCACCATTGCTGGACTCCTCCATTATTCTCTCTCTTGTTGCAGCTACCTACTCAACTTTGCTCTTTAAATAAAATGTTTGTTTTGTAACGTTGAGAGAGATCGGATAATGTTAAAGCAACAAATAATATTTTGATCCATTATATTTTTTTACTATTATATTTTTAGATTAAAATTACACTTTCCCAATTGAGGTGAAATTAAGGTTAAAAAATTTCTTTAAAAAAAAAAAAGAAAGTGAAAACATTAGGAGAATAAAAGGACGGCCTAACAAAATTTAGATGAAAAGATCTGTTTTGTCTTTACTCAAAAATTGCCAATCAATCAGAAACTATCATTCAGGTGATCAAGTATCTAGTTCCATGATACTTCGCGATTTTAATTGGAGATTCTTCATAATGTGCATCAATGAAAATTAATAAAAACGAAAGAGCAATTGAAAAGGAAGTATTGTGTCATGAGCTTGGAGACTGAGTGACACCCATACACCATTCAAAGAGAGTGATCTCAACTTTGGGATCTTTGAAACCCCTCCTCCACAAAATTAATAGGAATATCTCAACCATGAATGTAATAAAAGAAAAAATTGATAGAAATATATGCTAAAAAATTTGAAACTATTGTGAAGACTATAAACAAATTAATAACTTTCTTTTTTACAATAAAGACTACAATCACACTAATATAGACATCTTTCTTTCGAATGACACAGTTGGCTGTAACAGTCTCGGATACACAAAACCTCCTCTCTATAAGCTTTGCATGGAGATTCAAGAACCAAAAAATTGAGCTCCAAGTAATGAAACAAAACTCTTGCGGATCCAAGTAAATTTTTTCCAGAGCAAACCAAGCTTCCAGGAACGGAGTTTCAGCTACCTCTATAACAGGGTTTGAACAATGTAGTATCAAGCGTAAAATTTATTTGCAGTGTGTGTTCAAAGAGCGACTACTTTATATGTACGGTAAAAGATCAAGAACTGCAAGCAACCTCTGCCGCACGTTGCCTCATCATTTCCATCACAGCAGCTCTTCGTCGGGACTCAGACTGCTGTTGCAGCCGTTTCATATGTACTCTCAAGTCCCTTGATGAATAATGTGAGCATATAAAAATACAGTTCCACAACAAAATCAAGGGGTCGATGAAAAGGAAAGTTACAACAGGCGCATGTGTGCATGCACAGGAAGGGGTGCTGTGTTTTACGTGTGTTTAATGTTATTTACACTAATTATTGTTATTAAGCTCCATTTTATATACAAACCTGCATCGTGGCACAAGGCATTCAGATTCTTTACAGGCTTGAGAATGAATTTGAAGGATACGCCACATTCTCCTACAAGGAACACAACCGCCAGCTGCACGTTTTTTGCACGTCCTAGCATGGAGGAAAAGTCCTTTCACCCCGCGACAATTAGGGTACTGGCAATTTGGAAAGCGGCACATGGAAGCATGCACCAGAAGATTGAGCATTTTCGTTAGCTGCAAAACCAAACAGACAAGGGAAGAACTCAGGCTGTTGATGTTCAACACATTTCGGTGGTAAAAATTTGACAGTCAATCATACGAGTAGACATATTTTAATTAGAAAAGGAGAATCAATTTCATATTGGAAGAACCTTCATCCACAACAGCAAAAGAACGATAAATGGCCACACGGTAATTCTACATTCTACCTAAGTATTTTGGTCACCAATGGATGTCAAGCACCGTAAACTTGTCGAAGACAGAACTTTCCCGTCTAAAACACACTAAAAAGTCTAAGACAGTAGAATGACACAAAAACTCGAAACGACTCTGAAAAAGACACAACAAAAAATAAAAGCTCTACATCAATGTAAAACAAACAAAACAAAACAAAACAAAACAGAAGTATAACAATAACAAGTCAAAAAGAGCAGAACAGCAGAACCTTAAAAACTGAGTGGAAAAAACAACACTAAAATAAAAGCTCGAGAACAATGTCAAACAAAAACAAGAAAACAGAAGTACTACTAACCTGTATGACTCGTGATTCCCTGGCTCCTATATTTTGCACATCACGGTCATTGGAAGGATTATTAGTCAACTTATGAGGATGATCAAGGCCTCCTTCCTTTTGATAACAGGCATTGCATATCTCGTAATCTGGGCACGTTTCACAACGCCAACCTTGACCAGCTTCTATAACAAGGCGACATACACTGCATGTTGCTAGAAACGAGGGGGCAGTGGGATTATGAAGATGGTAAAGAATCATCATCGAGGAATGTTTAGCCCGGCGAAGGGTGTCATATTGATAATTGTTTACTTGACACAGGTTCATAAATGCCTGTCTGGTATCAAAGAATTCACTCACTAGAATACCATCTTTGTCTTTGGTATCATCAGGAACTCCAGTAATTTGAACCTGAAGGTAATACCATTTCTTAATCCATTTACCAAAGGTAAATCTCGTGAAAGGAATACAGAACCATTGAAAATACAAAAAAACATGTCAAGTTGTGAACAGGTTTTGATTACGAGGACTTACAGGATGAAGGGCATGCCTGTCCTTGTGATTTACAGGATGTCTCTCTCTGTCTTCAAGTTTTTGTTCTGCATCATAGCACCTGGAGAAAAATATGTTATTAGTTTCAGCATGCAGCATTTTGGAAACTGAAAAAACAGAAAAGTTTTTACTATGATAAAGGGTTAGCATGATCCCTTACATGTCACACAGCTGAAATTTTTTGCACTGTTTGCAAACCCAACGATTTCCAGAGACCATTAGAATGCAGCAGTGAGTGCATGTGTGCTGCAAGTGAACCATAATAAAATCTTCTTTCATTGGAGATATTGTCCCACCAAGCTATGGAAAAAATAAACGAAGCTTGTAAGAAAAAATTAATGGAAGTAGCAACTGTGCTCTACCTAGATAAGAGCTAGAAAGTATGCCGGTCACCCTAATATTATTGCATTGAAAAGCCATAACATATGAATGATGAGCAATAGAACAACAGGGATACCTTATGCAACAACATTAAATCTTTTGATGCATTGCCGGTAAGATCAGTTTGGCCAGATGCCTTCAAAGCTCTTTTAGTAATGGTCTTTTTCAAAAAACCTTTCTTCTGTTGTTTTATCCCATCATCTTCTTGTTGCATTTGATATATGATGTCTTCTGCCGAACCAGGCCAATAATCTCCATCGAAATATGGCAACCGAGCTGCAGTCACCTTTGCTTTAGATTCCCCAGTGCAAACAAAGAAATGGTCATACAGATTTGTAAGCCCGACTACAATATTTTCCCTTTCAGCTTTCTTTAACATGGACAAATACCTGAGACAAAAGATGCAATTAAAATTTAAACGGAAATTATTAGCATTTGTATCTCTAGAAATCAACAGTCTCATTATCAGAAATTGCCAGACGTACCACTCCCGGAGTTTATCAGATTTTGGTGTCTTCTGTATTTCTGGGTGGCAATATAAAATATAGTCTTCACCCTTCACTGGAGGGCAAGCCCATATGTAGCAGCTTGTGAAACCACGTTGTTTGCAATAATCTAGGTATCCAATCTGGAAAGGAACATGCAAAAATATTAATGGTATTCACTTCATTGAAGTGAACAAATGATTTTGTGACTAAAGGAATCGGCAACAAGATCAAATAAACAAAAGCCAATGAACTTGGTAACTTGCCAAAATTTCATGGTACACAAATGTACGAAGTGCCTCTCCTGTCACTGCTCTGATATCTGGCCTGAAATATTTAACAGAATCTAGATATGCGAGGTAGACTCGGCGATGATTTGGCTGCTGACATTCTGATCCAAATTCTTGAACATACATGCCGAATAGGCATACTTCAACACCTTCAATGTTTTGAAATAAGAGTATTACCTGAAACATAAATGCTGAAGTTTCAAAGAATTTACTTAAAAGAGAGATCAATAAATGGTAATGAATAACATTCTTAAAAATATACATCTTCTTCTTTCTTTTACAGAAAGGTAACAAACTAATGCATAGCCGTACTTCAAATGGTACATCTAAAATTATTTTTTCCACATTCTTAGTTAAGGTCCCATAAACCACCCAATTACCAAACACACAATGGCAGCATCAGCATTCAGCAACCACACTTAAATGTTTAGTTAATAGTTAATCAACTTTAGATAATTTATTTGCAGTTCTCTTGAACGCTCTCACAACAGTATGCATATTACAATAATGGACCTGATGATTCGGCTAAACACGACTTTGAAGAAGCAACCTCTATATAAGCAAAGAGCAGTAGCAAGATGCGACTTGTTCGGAATACAATATTTGTTAATAACTTTGGCAAACATGGCACAATCGAAATGAAGAAAAAGTTTTAAATTGCATATAAGATAGAATTCATTCTGATGAGAGAAAAATTCATGACACTCCATAAGCAACACCTTAGATTTATATGAAAACTCTGTTGGATAATTTTTCTCTTGAAAAATTTCAGAAAACCGCGGTTTGACTTCCATTTTTTTGTCCACTGATGACACAACTCTTACAACAAGTGCTTCTGCTCCAGGTACCTGAAAATTAATATGATAATAATAAAATAGACAAGAGCAAAAGAAATGAGAAGCATTTCTTGCTATGCGATCAAATAACTTGTAATACAAAGAAGACAAAACTTCCCTTTTCCATAATAAGAATGTGTGTGCCCATATGTATGAGAGAGAGAATCACCTCATCATAAGCTTTGCCTTGACGTAATGCTCTCTCCTGCCTTTCGTGCTTAAGGCGACTGAATAATCGCTGCTCTATGTGATCACTCAAAATTGTTTTTGGCAAATCTTTTGCTCCAAGAACAGCACTGTGTGGCAATGGAATTCGCTCTCCTCTTTCAACTTCTAATATATAACAGTTTGGGCAGGTGTACTCGGCTTGTCCACCATCATTTCTTTTACCATTAAATAATGCACATATTTGATGTTGCCAAGCTTCACACTTGTCGCATTGAACCCACTGCACAAAATAAATTCAACTTGCAAAGGACTAATCTCAGAGCCCAAACATAAGAGAAAATAAAAGGTGGCATACCCCTTCTTCAGGGTTGTCATCGTTTTTCTTCTTCTCCACCCTTGTCTTTGGAATGGAAGTTCTATCAACAACAATGGTGTCTCCACGAGCCTCGTTATAGCATGGAATACAGAAGGAATGACGAGTGTCACCAGCTCCAAAGGTGTAATACATTGCATTTCTTTTAATTCGAGCGCCACAAGGCGTACAATATATAGGAAGTGGTTCAAAGTTAAGCTTCTCAACTGCACACAACTGACAAGAATTTTCATTCATTGAATGCCCCATTGCTTGATTCTTTTCTGCTTTTGCTTTGCTCTGTGTAATATAAGATGAAATAATAACTTCATCAGAGGGTGGAAGTTCGATAGTCAAACACACAAGGGGCGTATACAGTTGAGCATAAACTTTATTGAGAAAATTAGTCAAAGCATAAATGAATAAGATTTAGCTTCTGGGAAATACCAAGTGTTAAAACTATCTGCTATGACCCCAATCCTGATCATACAACAAAATCAAAATCCCAATCCAAATAATAAATCAAATCAAAACTGCATATCAAGTTATGGTTACCAACTGAAAGATGAAAAGGGTTCAAATTAATTGAGCAAATTTCTTATTAATGGGCAAGGTTTACTTAGTTATTTATTAGTTAGGGCATAAATAATGCTTATGGGCCTTAAAAACTTGTTTATGTTTCATTATATATGTATCTTTTTATTAGCTTATTATCATGAAGCACACTAGACTTTATTTTAAGCTCATACCAGGTTAATAGCTTAGGGTTTTCTCGCATACATTGTAGATAATTGAACTTTTGTGGGAGTAAGACAATTTTCATCAATAAAAATTGAGTTATTCTCTCAAATTTGGGAGCAATTCTACAAGATTTACAAACAAAAAGTAGCTATCAAGATTCGTTTGTGTGATGCTCAAAACCCGAACTTATCATCTACATATCATTGAAGAGTGCCATCCAACAACTCCACAACTTTACTAGATCTACAAACAAATCAAATTGTAATGTTAGATTGGTCAAGTCCAAACCAAGATCTCGCTTTTGGGAACTAGGTTGGGTATAGTGGTGTTTGTGATCAACTGAAGACATCCTGATAAGATTGTCAGAGTTTTGATCGGGGTCCCTTCAATCTATCGTTGAAGTTCTCATTACTTTCTTTCGAGAGGAAGAGAGTACACGGGAGGGAGAGACCATCAAAATAAATAGAAAATTTGGAATTTGAAAATTTTAATGGGTATGACACCAAAGGCAAAAATAAAACATAAAAATTGAAGCCATGCTTCAACCTGCTGTTTTCCGCATCTATCAACTCAATCACCCACAAGTCACAATATCGAACTTTGTTAGACACAAAATTCTTAGTATTGTCCTGTTAGCTAGAAAAAATAATCACGACTTTTCATACTTTATGTTTCATATAACGAAATTTAATTCTAGTGAATTATCCACAACTTTTACAACGAAGATGCTTTCTCGTGTTGAAAAGTAACACCCACAGACCTAGGGGATTGGTCCTCTTTAAAATAAATAAATAAACTATAACTGCAGCAATTCCATGTGCAAATAACTTGATTAAACATACAACATAGGCACAATGAAGACTGACCTGACCGACCCATTGTCTAAGTCCTTTAATGTGTTGCCTGACTTGTTCAGGAGTAAACAGTTCAGTTAGTGAGACGCCATTTATTTTTGGCTTCCCAGACTTGGATGCATTGTCACAAGAAATCAACATAGTTTCTGGTTTAGATTGATCCATTTCTTTCTCTATCTGAATGAAGTCCTGCGCACCAAATACAGATGGATTACTTGATAAATTAGGCTCGGCATCAGGCCTTCTAGCACTGGTATCATCTAACTTATCATTTTTCATTTCCACATTCTTATGATTAGACTGCATAACACTCTCATGGATCTCCACTCTTACTTCAGAACTTTCAGATTTCACAGGGATATGAGAATCATCGTACAGTTCAGGACGCTGTGCATCTTGGAGAAGAAGTTCATTTCTTACATCACTAACCAGGGAGGGTGACCTCACACCTTCCGAGACAAAAAATGGGGAGGTTTGTTCAGTTTTCATCCGTTTACGAGAAGGTTCTAGATCTTCTGAATTTTTAGCTATCACTGAGCTTGTCTTCAAACCCGACTGTCCAGCGATTTCAGCAGTATCGCAAGTCTTACTGGATCCATTGACAGGGCAAAGCAACCCTGGTCTGAGATCTGAACAAGCAACTGCCTTTCGCTGTGCTAGTAGAAAATTTTTAACAGGTATACAAACCGGGCAACTTGCATTCTGGCAGTGCCTGCGATGATCGAGTATACCCTTGGTATCATTACAACGAGGAAACGGACACTTAATTGCATTGCAACAATCCAAATGAGCCAACAGCTTTTGTGCCAATATGCAGTTAGATTCTTGGCATTTCCCTACTGGTGCAGAACATTTCCTAGCATGCAGCAAAAACAAGATCCATCTCTGTTGGTTCTTAAAGTCTCGCTCACGATTAATGAAATTAGATCTACATAAAGCTTTGTCAACAGTTGGAGGTTTGGCTGATCCAGAGGCATCATGTTGGTCATTTACCGATACTTTGGAGCACATATTGTTTCGCTGATCTTCATCTATTTCACATACTTCGTGACCAAAGTCCTCTCTAACAGTTTTATCTAGTTTGGGTCTCCCTGATACACGAGATCCATCTTGAGAGTTGGAATACCATTGACCGCATAATGCTCCATTATGTCGGATGCCAATGGAAATATCCTTGAAATCATTTTGAGGATTAGCAACAAAATGTTGTGGATGCGATAACTGTTGCATCTGATCTGACCTTTGAGTTAATGGTGTAGCTCGAGAGTGGTCTTCCATGGAATTCTGTTGGAACTGATTATGAATATCAGAAAACTCGGATGGCTCAGAGACCTGCAAGTGCAGACCATCATTAAGAAGCTCTTTTTTGAGACCAGACTTGTACCCAGGAACTATACTAGATGATTGGTGAGACGGACTAAAATTATTTTTCTTTAACAAAAGCTGGTCTTCATTTTGCTGCTTTTGGAGTCCGACAACTTGCTGGCAATGAAACTGATTGTACGGTTGCTCAAGTTGTTGATGTTGAAGACATTGTACAACATTTTCTTTCACTGGATAATTCGACAGATGATTCATCTTTTCCAATTCATCTATTGATTCAGTCTTCACGTTTTTCATCTGTTGAGTGAAGTGAATGCTTGGTCGATTAGTCATCAAATGTGAGTTTATTTTTGGCATGGATTGCGACGATGTAGCATTCAGACTCTCGTCATTTGTCATAGATCCAACAGAAGTTACAGGAACATAAAAGCTACCCGATCCCAAAGCATAAGCTGCACTAATTTCGTATCCATCACCTGAAAGTAGGTTGGTTGCAATGAGAATACAATTAAAAACAAGAATGAATATTACTATTTCTTTCTTTTTTTTCCACCAAATCACAAGATCCAAAATTAATTTTAGGATAGAGGAACAAGTATTTAGAGAAGAGAGAGCGACAGTACCTTGCATTATTGGAAGATGATGCTGATCAAAACGTTCATGCAAGGGCTGTGCAGAGTTGTCAGTTAAATAGCACTCGGAGGTTCCCGCACTATTAATTTGGGAAATATTATTTGCCATAATCCCCATCCCTCCACTTACGGGTCCATTTGATAATCCATTAGACCTCTGTTCAAAGGTAGATCTAATTCCACTACCCATATGACCCTCAATATCACGTGAGATATGACTATTTTGACTACCAAACTGCTGGTTTTGTTGCGTAGACTGTGCAGCACTGGAAAAGGTTTCAACAGTAGGGAACATGGAAATATTTTTAGATGACTTTAGATTCATGGGACATGAATTAATAGCCTTATCACTCAAGCCATCATTATTAGGATTATTAAATCCAGGAGTGGGGATCATTTGACTCCTCATTTTTTGTACACCAACTGATGATACCATGTTGATACCCCCAGAATTAATTGAGAAGCCATTTGATTGTTGATATAAACCAGCCAAAGATCCTGAAAGAAATATCCAGTGAGACAAGAAAGCAACGGCAAGTGAATATTGTATTTCCAAATCTCAAGCCAAAATTACCATCATATGTATTTAAAGAGCCACAGGGCGCACTTCCAGAAGGCACATTTCCAGCGGGGAAGAAGCTCCCGTTGTTGAAAGTGGGTGATACCATTGTGTTAGTACCATTGCTCGAAACGACAGAACTATCCACAGAGGTACTCGTCAGGGTAGAATTGTTAGTTCGTGACAATCCAGGAGTTGGAATCATCATACCAATGGGAAAAGATGAACTGACGTGCGAAAACTGCTGGTTGTCATCCCTCATAGGCGGGCGTTTAATCAGAGCATGCAAACGATTTTCTAAAGTTGCCATGTTCAGATACTCGTCCTGAAAAAGAGGATTCGAATATGGAAGAGCTAAAGGAAAATTATATCCAACAGCATGGAACTTCTATAAAATTTCAAATTCTATAGCACCATGTCAGCATATACGGTTTACAAGAGTCAAGAAGTGCACAAGTCAATCAGAAAGGCAAATTCATACAACACCTTTGACAAAGCACTCCTGAATAGACCCTCTTCTAAACGTTTTACTATATCGATCATTTTTTTGTTGGAAAGCTCTGGAGATTGCCGCTTCCTATGCATGAGAATTTCATAGCTGCAAAATAATAATAATAAAAAGCTAAAAACTTTAGTAGCATTCTTTTTATAGACATTTCACCCTGTGTGAGTTGCCCATTAGGATGAAAACAATCAACCACAAAAGTGGCACAGCCATGAGAGAGATGCGAGAGAACGTCAAAAAAATCATTTATCACATCTCAGAAAGACATTGACAAAAATTCTTACATCTTAGCCTGCATATATTTGCGTGCTTTCACAAAATCAGGATTCCTATTCAAGGCATTGTGATGGATGCTAGGACTTTGTGTCTGGCTAGGCAAAGCACTTCCATTTTGCTGTGGTGGCCCAGGCAATGGATTGCAAGCCTGATTTGGTATTTGTCCAGTGATATTCCCAGAATAGATTGTTTGTAAACTCATCTTTATCTTCTAGGCTAATATGTAAGTTCAGCAAAACACGAATGACCTGAATTCCAAAATGTAGATATGAAGAGCTGTGTAAAACCAGTCTGTGCACTAATCAACATGTAAAGTTTCAAACATACAGAACAGATTTCATGAATTTTAAAAGCAAATGGCTATTGATTATACAATGAAAATCGGAAAAGATGGTTCCAGATATCAGTTCCAACTTCCATCGGAAATTAGCCACATTAAAATAATCAAGATTTGAAAATTTAGTTCAAGGAAACCAACTTATACAAAAAAGCAAAACCTTTCCACTTGTGAAGCCTGATTTTCACCAGGCATACCCAACATGCCTTGTCGTACATTTTGCAAACCTCAAACAGGAGAAAGGACAAAATTTTCCAATTTTCCACAGCATCGTTTATAAAAGATATGACTAGTGTCCAAGTCCACATCAATATGCAAGACTGACTGATCAATTCTGAACTACAGGAATCATACAATCAGAAGGAAAACAAAAACAAAGACCGTTAAGATTGGTATTCGTACTTAACTCAATCCCAAAAACTAAAAGGAAAGATTGTCCAAATCCATATATATCACTCTCAACTCTCAAGTACTTAACATAGCCGATATTTGAACATTTAACGCACACCGATGTCGTCCAGGAATGAACAAATGAAGCGTGAAATTTACAATTATCAGGTGCCAGTGCAACACATAAAGATGAGTCTTGGATAGGACGGAATCTGTCTGACATCATGTTAAGATTGAGACTTTGACCTGACTGAACCCAAACAACTTCCAAATGATTAATCTAGTGAGTGTGTGACATTTAACATGGACAAGCCAAAATAAATAGACTCTTGACAGCTATTCACTTCATCATATGTCTAAAGCCCCTCAATGCCAACTCAGAGTCTCAGACCATGCAGCATTGACCCAAACAACAATATATAACTAAAGAAACAAACCAATGCTAAAAAAACATTGCCCCACGTCCCCATATATTGCTTCAAAATTTCTATTCTTTGATGACAGACAATAGAAGGATGATGAAACTGAGACCTATTACACGTTTTGATGGAGTCGAAATTACAACGGGAATCAAATAGAATCTAATAAATTAGGGCTTTCCCAAAAGGAATAAAATGACCGCGTGGATTTTCATGTTATATGTTTCAAATTGATCAGACAAAAACAAAAAAGAAACAAAGAAAAGAGAAACCAATAATCAGATTAAAACCCTAAAAAATCCAATAAATCGAAAAATACCAGAGAGCACAACGCAATTCAAAGCATGAAAAATTAGGCGAAGCCGAACAGGTACGAATTGAGTATGATTGAGCGAGCCGACGATAGGACGACGTCAGAAAGTAAAGGTTGATAACGGAGGAGCAGAAGAAGAAGAAAGGGTGCGATTTTATTTATTTATTTTATTTATTTTTATTTTTTAACAGCATCCTGTTATTATTTGTTATTTTGATTTCTATTGGATACAGTTATAATTTATTTTATTATTATTATTAATCAATTAATTAATGATATTATGATTATTTATTCATTCGATCTCTACAAGGAAAAAAATAGTTATAATTAAAAAAAAATTTTAATATCTTAAAATATAAATTTTCTATAACTTTAAATTTTGATTTATAGAATTCCATCTCGTTAGATAATTCTATCGGAAATATCCAATAGATTAAATTTTATTTTGATTCTACAGTTCTCTGTTGATTGGATTTTGATAATTGTTTTTAAAAAAAACTAAAAACTTAATAATATCTAAATCCATCAATTATTTGGGCTAATATTAGCTGTCAGAAATAGATTTGGAAAAAAATATCGAATTTTCGGTATACCGAGATTACCGTACCGAAAAAATATCGAATTTTTTGGTACGATAACGGTATGCAATTTGAAAATTTTGGTATATATCGGAATACCGAAATACCGAAAAAATATTTAAAAATTTTAAAATATATAATATTTTAAAACAATAAATTTATAAAAATTTAAAAATATAAGATTTTTTCGGTATAAAACGATACGTACTGATATCGTATCGAAATTTTCGATATACCGTATAATTTCGATATAATCTGTATGTCAGTTATACGTACCGAAATTTTCGGTACAATATCGGTATGAATTTTATTATACTGTAATTTTCGGTACGATATACAATATATGATTTTCGGTACAATATGATATGATACACTACTTCTAGTCAAAAACTAGTTAGAGAATTTAATTTATATAGGTAAATAAATTAAATAAAAAATTATTGCCATTGATTCTATTGGTGACTACATCAACCAGCAAAACTTGATATGCAAGTATAATTAACTGTAATTATATACTGGCCCCTTTTAAATACAGCATTTATCTATTGGCCCCTGGAGATTGAATAATTTCAGTCGAGTCCTTTTAGGCTTTAATCGTATATGTCAAATGTCTCCCTTTACATTGGAATTTGGTGATTTAATTAAATTTTTTTAAAAAAAAAGGCGCATATACGTATCCGTGTTGAGACAGTCCTCCCTCCAATATCCAAACATAGCAATTTTTATTTGGTTTAAGACTCTTAAGTTATAACCATCGTAAAAATAGTTCGATGTAATGAAAATTTTATCAAACATTTACCCTGTTGAAAAAATTAGAATACATCATATTCATTTATGATCATGATCGAGATTGATTTCTCGTAGAAACAGATGCATCCGGAGGTGAAGATTCTGAGATCTTAGCAGCATTTTCTGGCAATTTGAATCGTACGAATGGTCTTCGTAAAAATTTGAGAGGCCATCTTTTTGGCTTTATCAGTCCCAGTAATTTCATCTGTTCCTTTCTAAACTTCCGGTTGGCGTACCAAGTTCCACCACGCCAGCCCAAACCATACCTGTATATTTGACATAATAGGAGCATAAACCCAAAAATTTCAGGTTTGTTACGAACTTTGAAGAGTGAAGCTAGAATGACCACATTGAGTGAAAATTCTAACTTTACTGACCCAACTATTAACGTTGTTCCTGCAGTGGCAACACAAGCCGGAAGACTCATGGTTCCTGAAACGAGCTTTTTGAGTTCAGGGTCTTGCATCGGATGATTGTTTTTCATCTACCACAAATATCATAATCCGACAGATAAATGAACAAACAGAAGAATAAACAAAAGTAAAATCAAATTCGATATAAAGTGAAACTTGGTATGCTATGAAATTTCAACTTTGTGTTTCTATCAAATTTCATTCGAGTGTCAATGAAACATTAATCTTACACAAAAATCAAATTTCACTAACAAAAAAAGAAAAGAAAAATAGCATTTGCATCACATTCTCAAGTTTCAACCCAAAAACCAGTAATCTTCTCTGCGCACTTGATCCCATAAAAAATTTTGTGAACAAGCAGAATAACAATTTAGATTAATAAGTGATATTTATTTTTATACACCTATCTAGTTTAACATGAAAAGTCACGATGTATTTGAGAGTTTGCCTATGCATAATAAAATAAAACAAGTTCCGAATTTCTTTTTTGGATTTGACTCACAGAACTTCAAAGTTGGGAACTTTTAAATGATCCAGAATAATCACCAGAATACAGAAAAATAAGACAGAACATGACTTGATCTCAACACAAGAATTTGTAAACCTGTTTAGAAAAAAGTACAGAGTGAGATACAAACAGTCAAATATTAACTCCCTATGTGTGAGAATCAACAAAACATACTGCAGAGAGTAAAATCACAAAAAAGAAAAACAGAATTCAATCTCGACCATGTTCATGAATTTGATAAGATAATTAATAGAAGGTAATTATTTTCATAAACTCCATAGAGGTAACCTCATAATATTGAAATTAAGAAATGCTTACAGCTTTCTCAATTGATTCAAGTCTTTGGTCAACTCTTGATTCATGAAAATGACGTAAACTATACCCTGCATCATAACAAACTTATCATAATTTGGCACAATCTTCAGCAAGTAATTTGTAGATTTGTTGCACAAATCAAGAATCCAAAAACATGAATATTTGAGACACTAAATTGATGGATTAAAAGTTAAGATTTCAAATTCATAATAACAAAACTATTGGTTTGTTTGACTAAATCAAATTAGTATTGGATATCAAATCTTCAACTAGTTAATTTGGAGTCATTGTGGTGGACTTCAAATTCATTAACATGAAGTCATTTTAAATCTTTCCTTCAAATATTCACTAATCCTCAAATGCAAATACAACCTAAGAGATTATATTAAGTCTTTAACAACTCGTCAATGTATGCTTGAGAGTGTATTTTCTATGAACATCTAGAGAACCATAGTAGCGTCAAGTGTGGTTTAGTAGATCAACGTTTTTCAGACTAAAGTAACAACAGAATATTGACCATTTGCTTTCCCCAGGAATTTCAACTTAAATTATCAGGATAGATTTAACCAGACGAATTGTCCACCATAAGGATGTACATAGATACTCCAACTCATATAACCAGAACCCTTTCAACAGCATGAACCAACAAGTACAAAAGCTTCTCTTTTCTTCTTTTTGCATCCAAAATTAATGTCCCAAAGCAAACGATTATATTTTTACTATATCCCGGAACATTGTAAAGCATAAGATAGAGATTGCTTTGTTCAACTTTGTATCTCTTTGCAAGAAAATACAATTCACTTTTCTTGTGAAAAGACCGTTGATAAAGAAAATGAGTAAGAACAAGAGTAGTGGTCTCCCAATTGAATAAATACAAATCAAAAGGAGCATAGTTAATGCAAAACAATTAATTATGCAAATCATACATGAAAAATATAAAGCACAAAATTTGGTTGTCAGCGCACACGATGAACCACCGACATTTTGTCATCCATTTAGTTCTTAGACAGGTACAACAGAAAATATGAAAGAAGTCACTACTAACTACATCCAATTTCTGTTTCCTCCTTCCAGTTTCAAGTGACCTAGTCGGGCTAAACATAACAGCGACAGCAATTGAAAATACAGAGAGGGGCTTGATTGCAGACTGGGGATCTCCTTCTCACGTCTTTCATGGACTATTTAGTGGCACTCGGGAGAGTTGGATGTTGTCTCAGCTTCGTCCAAACCCTTTTCTCTTCACGAATAATGCCATCAGGCTCCACTCAGAGTAGTAGCATTGCTAATCTGAAGGAGATTTTATAAACCCTCGAGGTCGAACTATGAAATTAGTAAACCATTTTTTCAAATATATATAAGCCAATGTTTGAACCTTAACAAACTTTAAGATTCAGTTGCCTCTGCCCACCTCCCTCTGCTACGGATGTATAAAACTACATTCACTCTTATATTATGGATTATTCTCACACATTGCACAGTACCAAATTTATATCCTAATACAGTTCTTGTCATCAACCTATAAAACATACTCAAAAGGGTTCACCAAATTATATTTTTTACATTCCAATTCGAAGAGTTTAATTCCAACACAACCATTTAAAGCCCAAAAAATAGACTTGTAAAACTATAACAAAGCAAGGAAGATAGAAACTGCAATGTATAATCTCTTCAAAAACAAAAGGGGGGAAAAGTTACCAGCCCACGCCGTAGCAACTGAGGCAATAGAAGTGGAAACAGTAAACACAATTTTATGGTTATCAAATATTTCCTGCAAAATGGAAAACAAGAACCCATCCGAGACAAATGAACTTTGATCCATAGGCGTGAGCAAAACAATGAAAAGTATTTTTTTAAAAAAACTGTTGAAAATACCTTTGTTGCATAAAAAGTGCCCTGAACAGCAGCCCATGAATTCAAAGCCTTTCGTCTCAATTGAGGAACCGTCAGACGGTGCAAAATCGATGAACCCGATGCTCTAAAACGCGGCATCTTTCGACGGAACGAGATTTCTCCTTGGTTTGATCCTTCTTTCCTAAAGTTCAACTGAATTTTCCTCGAACAAATGTACCGACTCAATCCGACTGTCTTGTCGAATAAGTTATTGCCCCTCCATGAATGTGCTTTGTCTTTTCTTTTTTGTTTTCTTTTTGTTTTGTTTGGTACTACGTGAAAAAAATGGAATTAACCTTTGGAGTTTTGTAAACGGTTACGATGTAAGTATTTCAAAATCAGACACGATCCATTAATCCGAAAAAAATAAAGTTTGGATTTGAGGTTTCTGTGCTCGGATCAGATCAGATTGAACCCGATAGCTGACCCGAAAAAAATGATAGAGTTGGGTTACGTTCGGTTGACCCGAGTTGACCCGAAAATTTTAATTTTTTTTCAAAAAAATATAATTAATAAATATTGCCTAAATTTTTATATATTATATATCTAAAAAATATTTATTGTATGTTTATATCATAAATTTTCATAATTTAATATTTATTTTGAACATTTTTTATTTTTTAAGTAATTTTTTATTTGATTTAGTAAATATATTTTATTTTTCTACGATTAGACTTTCAAATTTAAATCATATATACGAGGAAGATTTTGTTATTATGTGTTTAAATTAAAATATTAGTTTTTTTTAAAATTTTATTTAATTTCTTTAAAAAAAATCAAAATCGAGTTGATCGTGTTGGTTCGGGTTTGGATTCAGGTTGAGAGTTTTTGGGTTGACTCGTGTTCGGGTTGGGTTTGGGTTGAATAATTTTTGAATAGTACTATTGTTCAATCCGATCCAACCCACCCGAATTCACACTCTTATTACAATTGATGATTTTCATTTAAATAGCTTCAATAGTGTAATTGCTTTAAATCGCACATTGTAAATAGAGATCTCTGATTGAAAAATAATATGATTTTTTTTTTGTTTTTCTCTCTTTCTTGTTTTCTATTAAATTTATGACACGCTACCAGCACGAGTGCTAATTTATAATAATTTTCATTCTTATTCTTTATATTGATGCTTTCGAAGTAACAAAATATTTAAATTTTATTTTGACACTCTAATCGACATAAATTTTAATTTTATGTTGATGTTTCTGAAGTAACATGATTTTAATTTTATGTCGATACATCTGATTAACACAACACGATTTTACGTTAGTCTTGACATATTTATGATTTACTATGTAGAAATCTAATGTTTATTAATATTCTTGAATAATGTTTATATAATATCTAAGACATCAATATTCTTGATAAATAAAAAATAAAAAAATTCGGTCAACATTCATGAAAAGATAATATCTTAATACCAAGATCTGGAAATATCCGCGATGAATATTGATCTAAATTTTTGTCCCCGAATAATATTGATCATGAATATTCATGAAGAATATTCATGTGAACATCCAAAAATTTGTCAATCAATATTTCTAAAAAATATTGATATACTATTTGACAATATTCTACAAGAATATTAATTTGAAACAAACAAGTTATATTATGATGAGATGAAACAGTATTCCGGCTAACAAATATTCGATTAAAGCAAAAACATGAGATCAATCGGTGTCTTCATCATCTACTTTTATATGAAGTTTGGTTTTCATGTTTGCGTTGATTTTTAGACTTGGCTCAAAGTTGTATTTTGTCCTGACTTACAATCAATGATGAGTAGATCTCTTGTGAGACGATCTCACGAATCTTTATATGTGAGACGGGTCGACCCTACCGATATTCACAATAAAAAGTAATAATCTTAGAATAAAAAGTAATATTTTTTCATAAGTGACCCAAATAAGAGATATGTCTCACAAAATATAACCCGTGAGACCGTCTTATACAAGTTTTTGTCATCAATGATTGCAATATTTGAAAAGATTTAGGTTGATTTCGTTGCATTTTCAAGTAATTTTGGAGTAGATACAATTTAATTTGATTATAAGTTTTCCTTTGTCATTCATATTTGTCAAAAATCAAATGTTTTTATTCAAATTTGTTTAGTATATACATCAAGGTATAATATTTCATTCGCTTAAATATACACTATTGAGTCTTGAACACGATTATACGTAGGTAGCTCAAAATGGGATTTGTGGTATAATCTCCTCTTCCTTATATGCTCTTGAGTTATGATTTATTTATAGTTTATTTGCTATTTAGACGATATGAAATAAATCGATGCAAGAATATATCTTTTTTTACCTGCGACTAAAGCTAAAATATGCCGTTAACGTGATCGAAAAATTAGATCAAAATATCATTTGCTTCGAAAGAGAGAAAAAATTAAAAACTCCATATCAAGTTATTTTATATGATACCGTAAAAGTGATCGATGTGAATAAGATAATCACTGAAGAAGAATAAGCATGTTAAATTATAAGATTTCAATATATTATTTATTTAAGAAATTATGGTTTGCTCAACAATGGCATGTAAATCCTTGAGGAATTTAAGGTGTCAAATGAAATTAGGTCAACCTCCTCTATAACTATCTTCCAATAAAGCTACACAAGTAAGTATGCAGATTAAGATAATTTGACTGATTACTCACAAGACATTACCTCCACCAACTTTTGAGAAAGTACGATGCACAAAATAAGACAGATTTAAAGATTTCAAGTGATGCTCATAATAGGAGGAACAATCAACAAATATAAGGATGTCGTACTCTTTTTCCTAAACTAGGTTATTGTCACATCGAGTTTTTTTGTAAGGTGTTGACGAAGAACTTCCATCATCTTGAAAACATCCAAAAGAAATATCTATTGATGTACTTTTTTTTTCCTTCTTTTGTATTTTTTTCACCGAGTTTTACTGTCAATGTTTTCATGAGAGAACACTTAATTCTTTACACTTTCTCCAAATAACCTCATCGCGAGATGTGCTTTTGAAGAAATAGTTATTACATGAATAATTATTTGAAAAATAGTGTTATAAATTACTAAATACGTAGAGGATTATAGTTGATGATATTATAAATAAGGATCTCTTGTTGAGAAATAATATAATAATATAATAAATTCCTGAGTCATTCTCTAAATTATTTTTCTTTCACTTTTCTTCTCTTCGTTATTAGATTTAGAGTCAGTCTCATATGAGACCGTCTCAAGGATCTTAATCTGTGAGACGGGTCAACCCTACCCATATTCATAATAAAAAGTAATACCATAAAAAGTAATACTTTTTTATGGATGACCCAAATAAAAAATCTGTCTCACAAATACGACCCGTGAGACCGTCTCACATAAGTTTTTGTCTTAGATTTATAACATGAACAAGTTAATTTAAATTTTATTTTATTTTCATGAATTTCCATATAGAAAAAACCTAATTTAGATTTTTACGCTATTTCTATTGGTCTATCTCGTAATATAGACAGCATCGTTGTGTGTATAATATGATACTAAGCTAACACACGTAGTGTATATAATATAATATATGAATATCATGTATTTTAACTGAATTGATATTTCGTATTAATTAATATGAATATAATGTATAACTGAATTGATATCTCGTATAAATTTAATTAATAATTATTAAATTCTATATTGATTATAAAATAACAATAATCAAAATATTTTTCAAAAATACGCAAGTCAGAAGACTTGACCAAAAATTTAATATTATTTTTGGTCTATATTTAGATATGTTTTTCATCTTTATAATATATATATTGTACGTATATATATTCACACCTTGATATTGGTGTTCGATCTCTCTCTTTAGATTCAGGGAGAATCAGAAGGAGAAATATGGCGGTGAGAACTGGGGTTGTGAAGGCAGCTCTCGCGACAATGGCAATATGCTTGGCCGGATACATAGGGGTGCCACCTCTGTATTGGCACTTGAAGGAAGGAATCGCTGCTGTTAGTCGCTCGTCTTCCCAGTATTGCCCACCGTGCGACTGTGACTGTGATTTTCAGCCCCTTCTGTCCATTTCCCAAGGTACACTTCATGTTCGATCTGTTTAGATCTCTCAATTTTGCGCGTCGTTCTCGCTTTGAGTTATTGGGGCTTGCTTTTTGTGCTCAATTGGATTTTGTTTATTGTTTCAAATGTTGATGATATGATTGTGTCTAATGGTGTGGAACTAGAGGATGTTGAGATCTGTTGAATCTCTTGAAAAATGTAGCAACGTGGTCCATTGATTGTGAGTATGAGCTCTTCTGCTATGCAATTAATTTTGCCTTACGGTTCTTAAAAATCTGTTAACTGCTTGAGAGCGGGGATTTATGGCCGGTTCAAGTTTTTATGGATCTAATATTTCATCAAGAATTGTATATTCTGTTAGAACTGGTGACTGGTGAGTAAGAAATAAAACCACCGAATTTTGTCTGGGAGGCTTCTCTTTTGCTTATGGCCATAGTTGCCAAGCAAATGGCAAACGGCCACGGCCATAATTATCATACTATCTCTGAATGCTGGGCTAATACCACCATCAGTTATCCACAGTTTTTTGTAATTGTCGACGATATGAAAATTTAGTTCATTGATATAAAGTCGTTTCAAGTCATGTGTACTGCTGACCCCCAAGGTTACTGGCTTACCAATGACCACGACTTATAATTCAAGAAGGGAAAATGCACTCTTTTATTGACAACTCTTGACAAATTACATGATGTGATTTTTTATAGCTATCACGTGGAGTATGGCCGAACTTCTTTAGTTTCCATAACAAAAATGGTGAATCATAGATGGTGACATGAGCATTATATTTATTCCAATCGGATACAAATAAATGAAAAATAGTACGTTTTAGTGATTTCAATTCAATCAACCTAGTTAAGTTTGAATACTACATTATTCCGCCATAGAATTTTCCTATCTATGAACCGTTCATGTATTCATATGTTTCTTGTTGAGCTGACAGGAGAATATATGTTTTCACGCGATATATTGAGTGCTGAAACTCAAGATGTTTTTGTGGGACCACTCATTTTAGTGTCTTCTAATTTTTTTTAATGTGATACATTTTTTTGTCTTCGTACCTTCAGTTCTTGTTATTTACCTGTCATACGTTGACTGTTGTTAATACTCATGGCTTCTTTTAAGCTATCATATGTAATGGGGAGTTGGTAGTGTTTGTTCTGGACACCTTGTTTATGTGGACTTATATTTTTGTTTTTGTATTTCTTCTTTCTTATGTTTCACTCGGTCTTCTGATCGGAGCTTGCATATGCTGATCAATTGTTATTACTATTATTTATTTTGCAGGACTGAATAATACTTCCTTTTCAGGTATATTTCTTGGGATTGTGTTTTATCACTTTTGAGTAACATATAATTTGGTTTGATATCATTTTCCAAGTGTCTTTATTAAATTATTTTACCATCCATATCATTTTTATCTTCATGCATCTATAGATTGTGCAAAACATGATCCAGAAGTGAACGAGGATACACAAAAGAACTTTGCCGAACTACTATCTGAAGAATTAAAGACACGAGAAGCAGAAACTACAGAAAATCATCGACGTGCTGATATGGCATTGCTTGAAGCTAAGAAGATGACTTCCCAATACCAGAAAGAGGCAGATAAATGCAATTCTGGAATGGAGACTTGTGAAGAGGCAAGAGAAAAGGCTGAAGCAGCTTTATTGGATCAGAAACAACTCACTGCCATGTGGGAGCTGAGGGCCCGACAAAAAGGTTGGAGTGAGTCACAGTCTCAACCCTTGAGTTAATTCTATGGTTTTTTGTTTTCTAACACGGGTATGTATCTTCGTATATGCTTCTTTGAATTGGAGCATTTGGTAATGGTGCTTTCACTCAAAGTTGGTATGAGCACTTACAGCAACACAAAAAGGAAATTTATTTTAGTTTTAAGGAGGTTAATAGATGATCCATCTCAATAAAAAAGAAACCTTTTTTGTTATTATTCTTTGTCACGTGTTATGTGACTGAACTTAGTTTGGATGAGCTGATGTGTAAAGAATTATGTTGTCATGCATGATATGCATGCAGAATTAGGTACTCAATGTGTACGAAGAGATATGTATTCATTCTTCAATGGGTAAAATCAAAAAGAAATTTGCATCTTTTTCGTTAACCCTGTTCTAGTGAATCTTTCTCCGAATTTATGTATGTTTTTGGAGTTCCAAGTTAGAAGTTGCACTTTATAGCAATTTTTCTTGCTAGACCGGAAACAAATGTTTATCCTATATATATCATGATATCTTCTATTTTAGTTGATTGGAAGGTGCATATTTGACACGACTTTCGGATGAAAGAGTAAAAAGGTTCTATTTTCTTAAGCTACGAATCCGGTGGTTTAGACCAGTGACTGTTGAAGCAGATAGCAACTTTGTGTGTCTGAAAGAAGTAAAATTTACCATTTGCCTGAACATTATGTATAAACTTTTAAAATATTTAAATTAAATTTTAAGAAGGTGAGTTCACTGCCCTGCTCATCCCTTACTGGGTCCTATGTAGTTATGATAGATATTTTTGGAGCATGGCGTGTAAATTATTGTTGCAAGAGGCGAAATCGGTGGGGATACTTACTTGAGATCCCGAGTAAATGCTGCACTCATGTGACAAACAAAAGAAGTTGCTAAGATTCACCCAAACACAACTGTTTTCAAGAGTTACCAAAAAATACAAAGGACCATTAAAACGAACAATAAGTGACAAAGTTGCAGAAATTAATGAGACCCACAGTTTTTATCTACCATGAAAGAAATACCAAAATTTCCAAAAAGCTCTGCATCCCATTTATAGAACATGTAAGTACTTTTCAAATACACAACAATAACATAATCCTAAGTTCTGGGAATCTGTTCTTTTTCTATCTGGATAGTGACATGCTTTATGTTATATTCCCTCTTAAGATACTCGATCACTTTGTCCAAAACCTTGTCAGCATCAAACTCAAGCTTAACTTTAACATGGCATGCTAACAAAACTTTCCCAACTGTAATAGCCCATATATGCAATTCATGAATTGCAACTATCTCCTCCATCTCACAAAGCTCCCTTTCAATTCTTGTTGCATCAATCTCTCTTGGAGTACTCTCCATGAGAACCTCGAGAATGTTACGTATCATCTTGATCGTTGTCCCCAGCACAAGTACAGAAAAGATGAGAGTACAAATAAGATCAACGATTTTCCACTCGGGTTTATACCAGATAATAGCTCCACCAATCATGACGCCAACACTTTGTATTGAATCTCCAAGCACATGAAGGTAAGCCCCTTGAACATTTATGTTCCTTTGCTTCTTGCTACGCCCTTGTTTTGATTTAATCAAAGGCTCACTCGGATCTCCAGCATTAGGCTGATGATGCTCATCGTGGGCTGTGTCGTCCTCAGAGACATGATCATGGTCATGGCCGATGTGATCATGTTTATGGTCGTGATCATCACCATCGTTGTTATGGTCATGATCATGCGTGTGTCCATGTCCATGCCCATGCCCGTGATCATGTCCGAGCAAGATAGCCATGATAACATTAACAACTAAACCGAAAGCCGAAACCAAGAACATTAAGAAGCCTTTAACCTCACCAGTATCCTGTATGAGTCTGACAACAGCTTCATAGACCAGAATCCCAGCAAGAAGCCATATCAACTGAATCGACACAAGCGCCCCCAATATCTCTATCCTATAGAATCCATAAGATTGCTTTGGATTCGCCTCCCAACCCGCGGCCCATAGTGAAAACAATGATATAGCAAAAGCTGCAACGTCTGATAATAGATGAGCTGCATCAGTCAATATCGCAAGACTGTTTGCTTTTATCCCACCTACAATTTCGACTATCATAAATACAATGCACAATCCAACAGCTATCAACAGTTTCTTGATCGAAGCTGATCGTTCTTGCGCATCTTTAGAACTGGTTGCGGAATCGGTGAAACCACAGGTCGCTCCTGCACAGGCCTTGCTCCCAACGGAGCCACTCTCTGCTGTTGGGGCATCAGCGTGAACCTCAATGATATGCCCATAATCTGATTTTGGCTCATCCATCTGTGTACGAGGAATACATCATCATTTATAGAACTCCAGCCGAAAACATGCATTATTAATTTCAAGCCTTCAACTTTTTCTAGAATCCCAATTCTTTCCAAGACACGAGAAAATCACCCAAATTATATATATTCCTTATTCTTAGTCGACCATAACCATTATATTATTTCCAGGAAAAAGTAAATTACCAAGAAATCAAACAAACATAAACATCAAAGAGAGCACAACAATTGAGCTAAGAACTATGATATATGTGTTATAGAAACCAATCATAAATAAGCCGAGGAATTACCTTTCTGAGGATCTTGATTCACAGCTATCAATGGGAAAAAAGATTACCAATAGTTGTGATTCCTAATGAATTATGATCGAATGATTGGAGAGGCTGACTGCTGTTAAAAACTGGAAAGGTCCATAAAAAAATGGTTTTGTTTTTTAAAAAAGAACATTTTTTTAAATTAAAAAAGAAAAAAAAAGAACATTTATAAATTTTTTTTTTGTATTTCATATGAGCTGAAAGATCTAAAATTTAGAGAAACGAAAAATGAATATTTTTATTTATATTTGTGATTTTGTTTTTCTTTTGAAATACCTGTTAATCATCTTATTTTAACATTAAAACATATGTTCCATTGCTGTTAAAAATAATTTTGAAAAGAGCAGTTTCATAAAACATTTGACAGTTCTATATAAACTTTTTTTTGTAGAGGTATATATAAATTTTTTTTTGGAATGTATATAAAACTTTTATTTGACATAT